>NC_086338.1:10636057-10846366 GCF_032445375.1 Bacillus rossius redtenbacheri | reverse complement strand
TGTAGTTCTGTCGTCCATGGAAAACCTAAACTAGATTTTTTGTCTTTGGCCAAAGAAAGTGTTTTTTTCGAGGTGCTTTTTGATGAAAATTTATTACAAAAACTAGTTTCTGAAACCAATTTACATGCTTCGCAGAAGACAACAAACCAAACTTTTGATACACCTGGCACAAGTTCTAACACTTGGACCGATACCAGTGTTGAGGAAATGAAAGCTTTTATTGGTTGTCTTATTGTAATGGGTATTCATCAACTACCACATCTAAAAACTACTGGAGTTCAGATCCAGCTCTAGGTGATCCATTAATTTCAGAAATTATGTCTGCAAGGAGGTTTAAGAAACTCATCGAAAATATTCACTGCAATGATAATACAAGAATCACAACTCAAAATCAAATGGGTCATGACAAGCTCTACAAAATTAGACCATTAATTTCTGCGCTGAATGTTAACCATCATGCAAGCATACGATTCTTGTCCGTTGATGAATCCATGATTCCTTTCAAAGGACGCTGCAGTTTCAAGCAGTACATGCCTGCAAAACCTATAAAACGAGGTTATAAAGTGTGGTGTCTTGCAGACTCAAAAACCGGTTACATCATGCAATTTGACATATATACTGGAAAAACAAGTGGATCTGATAAATGTGGACAAACTTTAGGTGAAAAAGTCGTGACTACATTGGTGAAGAATGTAGAACATTCCAAGAAGTTAGTGTTTGACAACTTTTTACCACATATAAACTTATGAAAGTGCTTTACTCAAAGGGGCTATATTCTTGTGGAACAGTGAGAAGCAATAGAAAAGGACTGCCAAATTTTATGAAAGAGAAAGCAAAACTTGTAAGAGGCGAATTTCAGTTTCAAACCAGAGGTCATGTGGCAGCAGTAAAATAGATGGACAACAAACCAGTCAATCTGCTTTCAACTTCTCATAATCCCAAAGATACGACAGTAGTATCAAGGAAAAAAAAGATGGCATGACAGTAGAAATACCATGCCCATTAGTAGTACAGCAGTACATGGGTGGAGTTGATCGATTTGATCAAATGAAAGAACAGTATGCCATTGGAAAACGTTCGGTCAAGTGGTGGCATCAAATTTTTTATTTTCTGATTGACATGGCTATTGTCAACAGCTTTTGTGCTCTGGACAGTCAATAGGAGACAATCAAGCAACTATGATCAGCTTACATTTCGGCTAAGACTTGCACGTCAGCTCATTGGAGAATACTCATCACGAAAGAGAAGAGGCAGAAATATATTTCAAAGGGAAGCAAAGTGTTCCAGATGAAGTTTGATTAGTTCATGTTGGAAAACATCTTCCAACCCAAGTTCCCAAGTATAGGAGATGCAGAATGTGCAGCAACAAAGGAGCTGAAAAGAGAACAAGATTTGTATGTAGTGGTTGTAGTGTTCCACTGTGTGTAGACACTTGCTTCAAAAAGTTTCATGGTCAATAATGCAAAAAATGTGTACAATGAACTAGCTGTCACCTAGAAGATTACGGTATAGGATTGAACATCAAATAAATTTTAGTTTTACTTTGGGCAGAAATATGAATCACATTCATTACTCGGAAATATATTTTTCATTACGTGTAATGTCTGGAAATGTTGACAACTCCATTGTTGCTTTAGTTGAAAGGCTTTGCTCTCAGCATTTTGGAAAGGGACATTGTATATTATATGGATTGGTACTACACAAGTCCAGCACTTCTCAAAATGCTGTGGGGACAATTACACATTACGGGTAGGAACAGTTATGAAAAACCGCAAAGGCTTGCCTAAGGAATTGCAAAGTTATAAACTCAAGAAAAATGAAGCTATTTTTTTTTCAGAAATGGTCCACTTCTCGCAGAAAATTGGCAAGACACTAGAGATGTTTATTGCCTCTCCACTAAACACAATGCTACAAGTTCCACTGTTACTGTAAGGTCCAAGGGTGCAATGTTGATAAACCTAAGCCAGATATAATACTTGACTATAACATGTATAAGACGAGTTGATCATGCAGACCAGCTGCACAACTATTACCTCTTCAAGCGTAAGTCAATGAAATTGTGGAAGAAATTATTCTTCCACATTTTTACAAAGAAAATTCTGGCAGGAACATTATACTAGCAAATTTTATCAGGTGTCTAGGAAACAGATTTGATATGCTGGGTGCTTCTGTAGCTGCTGATCATCCGTCACCATCCACATCAGTTGCAAGGCTTTTGTGTCGTCATTTTCCTGAGAAAGTGCCTTCAAATGCAAATAAACAAAATGCCAATAAACAAAATGCCACACAATATTGTATAGTGTGCTCAGATAGGGGTAAAAAGAACAGTGGGAAAGGAGTGCAGAGGGAGAGTCAATGGTGGTGCAAAGAGTGTGGAGTGGGTCTCTGTGTACCAAAATATTTCCAGGAATTTCATACCAAGGTACACTATGCCTGAAACAGACTTTTACACAAACCTTCCTGTTGTAAACTTTCCTATGTATGTAAATATATTTGTGTCATTTGTTTCAGGATAGTTCATATTTTTGAATTTTTTCTTTAGTTAGTGTTTATGACAATTATATTGAAATAATGTTTTTTTATTATAGTAATATTACAAAATATTTTAGCAATTATTATTTTATTATGATTGTGTGACAGTGCAAACATTACTTTTTAGGGAATGTAGAGAGAGATACATTTGTAAAGAACTATTCAAAATGTTATAATTTTATCCAAATGTTTGGAATGAACTTCATGTAAATATTATAATATTCAAGCAGGTTTTTATATAATAAATTTTTTTACAGAACAGATTATATTTTAAAAATTTTGTATGTACATACATTAACAACTTTATCAGTGTATCACTAAAAATAATGATTAGAAATCTGTTTCAGTGAATAAGCAAGTACAAATGGTGTGAAAATTTTTCAAATGGAGATGTAATGTTATAACAAATTTTTCCTCAAAAATTATACAGATACATAATAAAATTTTTGTAAATGTTATTTACAAAAAAAACACGGCTTTCATTTAATACAAACATAAGGTAGCTCTAATATTATGGTTTTAAAAAAATATTGAACATATGCAAAAAACAGCAGTTCACTGAAGAATAACATGAAAAAAGGAGCCAGTGTTGAAAGTGTTAAGTTTGTCAAATCTTTGAGTTTGGTACATATAAGTACCCGGAATTACCCAGGCTATAAAGCACCCTTGGGAGCTGAATTTCAGATTACCTCATTCTCAGTTGATGACAGTAAGTATCAAAAGTGCATAGTTTTAAGTCTGAAGGATATATACTTGAAAAAAAAATTAAATCTCTTAACACCACCGTAATATGTTATAGAACTTATTGTTTTATAGCTCACACATTCCAATTTGTAAGAAATAACTGCCAAAAAAAATGTAATTAATAAAGCACACAATCAACCTAAAACCAAATTTAAAACTAACCTAAAAAAACAATGCACTTAAAACTGTAAGCATATTCAAAAAAAATATAACTAAATAAAGTACAATTAAGTTACAATATTTATTTGAAATAAACCAAAAAAGCAAACCAACTAATCAAAATAGTAAAAATGGGACAAAGGTAGATTAAGTTAGGTCAGCTACATTAAAAATACTTTAAATCTGAACCATTAAAATTAATTTTATTATTTTTAATGTCCATTCAGTTTCAAAGTATTTATAATGTAGCTGACCTGACCTAATCTACCTTTGTCCCGTTTTGTAATTGATATAATTTTAATTTCCGTTTATTTTGAAGTATTTATAATGTAACAAACCTTAACTAATGGAAAATTTCTGTTATTTAGGGATTCACGCACACACGGCAAAATACAAAATGGCGGCGGTTGAATGATTACATAGGTCTTGTATTGCAAAATAAGAACGGCAATATCTCCAAAAGTAATTGGAATTTCTTCTCTCTGCAGGCTGTAATGAAAAGAGGACATAAAAGAGCATATAATAAAAGTTTTTCAGATTTTTAAAATTTTGTTTGACGATAACCCGTAAACTACATATTTACCAAATGGGTCATTCCAAATCAAATCATCCAGAGAAAACCAAATTTTGCACCCCATCCTCTCCGATTTTTATGAAATTTTTTTACAGCATCTATGAACAAATATAACGCATGTTTTTTATTTTGGCCAAATTCGCTTTAGTTATTATTTTATAATTTTTTTAGAAAATGGTGCATTTCAACCAATATGTTAATTGAGGTGAAAGATGAAAAAGGCACTATTCAGTAAAAACAGTTCTAGATTCGCGATCCCCGATAGCCCGAAACAGTTCTAGATTCGCGATCCCCGATAGCCCGAAACAGTTCTAGATTCGCGATCCCCGATAGCCCGAAACAGTTCTAGATTCGCGATCCCCGATAGCCCGAAACAGTTCTAGATTCGCGATCCCCGATAGCCCGAAACAGTTCTAGATTCGCGATCCCCGATAGCCCGAAACAGTTCTAGATTCGCGATCCCCGATAGCCCGAAACAGTTCTAGATTCGCGATCCCCGATAGCCCGAAACAGTTCTAGATTCGCGATCCCCGATAGCCCGAAACAGTTCTAGATTCGCGATCCCCGATAGCCCGAAACAGTTCTAGATTCGCGATCCCCGATAGCCCGAAACAGTTCTAGATTCGCGATCCCCGATAGCCCGAAACAGTTCTAGATTCGCGATCCCCGATAGCCCGAAACAGTTCTAGATTCGCGATCCCCGATAGCCCGAAACAGTTCTAGATTCGCGATCCCCGATAGCCCGAAACAGTTCTAGATTCGCGATCCCCGATAGCCCGAAACAGTTCTAGATTCGCGATCCCCGATAGCCCGAAACAGTTCTAGATTCGCGATCCCCGATAGCCCGAAACAGTTCTAGATTCGCGATCCCCGATAGCCCGAAACAGTTCTAGATTCGCGATCCCCGATAGCCCGAAACAGTTCTAGATTCGCGATCCCCGATAGCCCGAAACAGTTCTAGATTCGCGATCCCCGATAGCCCGAAACAGTTCTAGATTCGCGATCCCCGATAGCCCGAAACAGTTCTAGATTCGCGATCCCCGATAGCCCGAAACAGTTCTAGATTCGCGATCCCCGATAGCCCGAAACAGTTCTAGATTCGCGATCCCCGATAGCCCGAAACAGTTCTAGATTCGCGATCCCCGATAGCCCGAAACAGTTCTAGATTCGCGATCCCCGATAGCCCGAAACAGTTCTAGATTCGCGATCCCCGATAGCCCGAAACAGTTCTAGATTCGCGATCCCCGATAGCCCGAAACAGTTCTAGATTCGCGATCCCCGATAGCCCGAAACAGTTCTAGATTCGCGATCCCCGATAGCCCGAAACAGTTCTAGATTCGCGATCCCCGATAGCCCGAAACAGTTCTAGATTCGCGATCCCCGATAGCCCGAAACAGTTCTAGATTCGCGATCCCCGATAGCCCGAAACAGTTCTAGATTCGCGATCCCCGATAGCCCGAAACAGTTCTAGATTCGCGATCCCCGATAGCCCGAAACAGTTCTAGATTCGCGATCCCCGATAGCCCGAAACAGTTCTAGATTCGCGATCCCCGATAGCCCGAAACAGTTCTAGATTCGCGATCCCCGATAGCCCGAAACAGTTCTAGATTCGCGATCCCCGATAGCCCGAAACAGTTCTAGATTCGCGATCCCCGATAGCCCGAAACAGTTCTAGATTCGCGATCCCCGATAGCCCGAAACAGTTCTAGATTCGCGATCCCCGATAGCCCGAAACAGTTCTAGATTCGCGATCCCCGATAGCCCGAAACAGTTCTAGATTCGCGATCCCCGATAGCCCGAAACAGTTCTAGATTCGCGATCCCCGATAGCCCGAAACAGTTCTAGATTCGCGATCCCCGATAGCCCGAAACAGTTCTAGATTCGCGATCCCCGATAGCCCGAAACAGTTCTAGATTCGCGATCCCCGATAGCCCGAAACAGTTCTAGATTCGCGATCCCCGATAGCCCGAAACAGTTCTAGATTCGCGATCCCCGATAGCCCGAAACAGTTCTAGATTCGCGATCCCCGATAGCCCGAAACAGTTCTAGATTCGCGATCCCCGATAGCCCGAAACAGTTCTAGATTCGCGATCCCCGATAGCCCGAAACAGTTCTAGATTCGCGATCCCCGATAGCCCGAAACAGTTCTAGATTCGCGATCCCCGATAGCCCGAAACAGTTCTAGATTCGCGATCCCCGATAGCCCGAAACAGTTCTAGATTCGCGATCCCCGATAGCCCGAAACAGTTCTAGATTCGCGATCCCCGATAGCCCGAAACAGTTCTAGATTCGCGATCCCCGATAGCCCGAAACAGTTCTAGATTCGCGATCCCCGATAGCCCGAAACAGTTCTAGATTCGCGATCCCCGATAGCCCGAAACAGTTCTAGATTCGCGATCCCCGATAGCCCGAAACAGTTCTAGATTCGCGATCCCCGATAGCCCGAAACAGTTCTAGATTCGCGATCCCCGATAGCCCGAAACAGTTCTAGATTCGCGATCCCCGATAGCCCGAAACAGTTCTAGATTCGCGATCCCCGATAGCCCGAAACAGTTCTAGATTCGCGATCCCCGATAGCCCGAAACAGTTCTAGATTCGCGATCCCCGATAGCCCGAAACAGTTCTAGATTCGCGATCCCCGATAGCCCGAAACAGTTCTAGATTCGCGATCCCCGATAGCCCGAAACAGTTCTAGATTCGCGATCCCCGATAGCCCGAAACAGTTCTAGATTCGCGATCCCCGATAGCCCGAAACAGTTAGGTTCTTTATTCCCGATAGCCCGAAACAGTTCTTAATTCCCGATAGCCAGAAATAGTCTTTATTCGCGATCGACGGAGTTATCTGCTCGCGGTCGACATTTTAACCAATTCTTGATTATCTAACACTATTAGGAAGTGGCAGGTAGGTTAAAATAAAAGCATATACACAACAAATTTTAACGAAATATGAGCTAAATTTTGTCAAAGGTTTCAATCATTGTCACTCTGACAATGCTTCATTATCATGCAAATAATCAATGTGCTTGAATCAAATTGTATATAATTTCATGTAATACAATTAATCATAACTAAAATTACCATTAAAAAAATAATATTACCATAATTTGATGGATTAGTGTGGGATGGAAGACTTATTACGTTTAATAACTGGTAACGATAACCATTTAAATAACAGGTTATTGAGATGGAACCGTAACTGCCATTACTGGTATTAAAAAGTAACGATTTCACTCATCTCTACTGAAAAGTGCCTTTCTCATCTTGCACCTCAAATAACAGATCAGTTAAAATGCACAATTTTCTAAAAAACTTATAAAATAAAAACTAAATCGAATTTTGGCCAAAATAAAAAATACGCGTTGTTATATTTGTTCATAGGTGCTATAAAAAAAATTTCAAGAAAATCTGAGGGGGAGGGGTGTAGACCCCTGGATGATTTGAAATGGATTGACCCAAATAAAGTTTTGTGTTAAGGCTAAGATCCTTAGTTTTGCAGCCTCCAAGAAAATTATTTCTCCCATGAATATCGTAGTAGATAAAAAATACATACTAGACAGAATTGTAAATAAAATTTTGAATTTTGTAAATATGACGATAAAATTTTTTTTTTAAAAAAATGCTTTCTTATTTAATTTTAATTTTGAAACTTTCAAAACTAAATATTAGGTATATATTTTAACGGTACACGGCTGTTACTTTGCACAAAACTTAAAGGAGGTACAATGAACAATTCTGTCTAGTAATTTTTTTAATACAACGTACAGAATTTAAATAATCTGAGTATTAAATACTGTGATTTAACTGTCACTTGCCGCTGATGAAAGGAACGAGTTCAACAGTTTGCCGCTAGAGCTCCGATTAGTTCCGAGTTTACTCACTAGATGGCTCTAATATCGCAGGAGTTCAGGCAGGAATATTATCGCTTCGAAACGGTCAAAACACAACACTAGTATCAGCAATAGTAATCAATGAATTGAAAACCGTCTCACGTTGTCGACAATTTCTATAGATATATTTGTCAGCTTTTCAGTGATGTAAATTATTATTAATATGCTTCACTTGTCGTGACAAATTTATTCATAGAATATTTTTTATTTAAAATCATCTAACTACAATTACTGAATTGTTTTAGTAGATAGATTTATTATAATAGTTGGGCGTCTTAAAAAAAACTTATTTTGGAAATACTAAAGTGCTAAATATGATTATAATATCTAACCTGTTTCGTTTACTGGCATCTACGTGAACGTCGCACATTACATTTTATTACAACATTATTTCACATATTATCTTAGTGACTTCATTATGTATTTTGATATGACTCTTTACCTTAACACATGAATGAATCCTGCAATCACGGTGTATTACAATAATAGCAAAACGGTTTCATATAATAATATAACTTCCAAAATCAATTTAAATTATTAAATTATTATTTATACTTCTATTCAAGAATCGTACATTCAAGACAAATAAATAATGTTTAAGATTTTATTAGAATATTTCAATTATTGTAAAAAAAATTATTTGCAAAATGACAATGATATTCTAAAAATTTATTTAATTATATTTCTTTAGTTATATTTATTTAATTGTGTTTCTTTAATTATATTTGTACCTCGACTTTAGCTCTAGTAGAATGGGCTATACCTCTGGGTGTAATGTTACATAAATGAGTTATGATCAAAATATTAATAGTTACTATTGCAACTCTATAGAGATGTTTAAAAAAAAATAGTAACTGAAGGACCAGCCGCCTATGGCAACTTCCTCCCGTAATGATTTAGTTATGTATATAACGATACAAAAATAAGGGCCAATCTCTCGATGCTGTCGTTGAACAATGGTTAACTAAAAGTCGTTTAAAATTACCTTTGGTTTTTAACAATAGATTTTTCACTACCCAAGCATTTATTGTATCACTAACCTTGAGCAGTTAAACATTTTCGTTAGTTACACAAGTTCGTTAGAAACACAATTACAAAGCAGTGGCGATTCTTTTTTTTTATTTTTCTTCTGGGGTCATGTAAAATTATGTTTGTAAACAAATATTGGCCAGAAAGAATTATATATTTTTCAATTTAACTTACGCTACATTATTTGCAACTATAAATTATCAAAGAAACATAAGTTCCAAGTGCGCGCACACACGCACGTATATGTATACATGTAAATACTTTTGAACAAGTGAAATGAGGAGTTTTAGCAAATAAACATTCAGGTAATTTTCCTAAATACAATTTTAAAGACCTTTATATTGTGTTCTTACATTTTCAGTTAGATTTGTTTAAATTATTTGGCAAATATTACAATCTAAAAACTTTTGTATGTCCAGTAATTTTTTTAGGTAATTTTATTTGTGTTACAAGAAACCAAAGACCTTGCTGAAGTAAAATTATTATGTATATAAAATGTGTTTAAATGGGTGTGTTATACTTAGATGAAATTGATCTAGAATTATATGAAATAAAATTCTATTGTTTTACCAGCCTTTGAGCTTTCTAGCTTACGTGAAATTGTTATAATTAAACTTTATTGCCTAAGTTTTGAATTGCTCGAATATGCAAAGAGTAATTCACTCGCTCACACACTGGCCTATATAAATTCCAACCCACTACCAAAAGGGCTGGAAACTTGAAACTTGGCTCGCAGCCTCAATGAGTAAATTCGGAAAAGTACAGATTTTTATTTTCTAATTACTAAAAAAAAAAAATTAAGAAATAGGGACGCACCTTTAAAATCTGTTTATACCTTCTTTCGGAAGAACATTGTTGCAGAAATTATTGTTTACTTCTCATGCTTGTACAAATTGAACAGTACTGTAAATGTATTTGATGACATAAGCAATAGTAAGTTATTAGCTGATATTGAATACAAACAATTTTTTTCGTGACTACAAAAAATAAGGTTCTCTGCTTGGCGAGTGATTCAATTATACTAATGTCAAAAAGATGTTATCGGGAAAAAATAAATGAAGTTATTTTATACCATTGATTCACTACCCATAAAATCAAACCGCAAAGTCTTTGCAACTGGTATCTCACACAAGAAATATAAAACATATTCGTGCTTCATTTTGTATAAAAATAAAACACATTTCATATAATATCGGGAGACTGCCTTGAAAATCGTGCCTATCACCAACATGGCCAATCAGACTCATAGTCATGTTTACGATGGCAAGACAGCTAGCAAACCAGTTCAGTTTATATGCAGCTTAACTGAAAATTTTATTCAATATTTTCGGGGTAGTTTTACGCTCAAAATTAATACAAAACCAAATCAGCAATCCTTGTATGATCATTTATAATACTACAAAAAATCTTCCATTTCCTTCGAATTGTATTGAGCACTAAAATATCGATTTACTTTTGGCCCAGATTTTATTTGACGATACTCTGTAGAGTTTCGCTTGTTTGCATTGTTTATTTATCAGGTTTAATTCATGGCCAAATTAATTGAAGTGTAACACAAATTATTTATATATGTGTGTCTGGTTAGGAATCAGAATGATGTACTAGAAAAAATGTGTCCTATCAGTGTAATGTATGGTTGTACCCTTACAAGCGTTGAATATTTATGAAACATTTTATTTCTTTGATATTTAAAGCCGCAGACTTGTATTTTATTTATTTCATTTAGACAACAACATGCGTCCGTGTTTTCTACATGGCACGCTCTGTAATATTTTGAATGTTATAGTAAATTTGGTTTTTTAAAATCTGTGATTTATGTGCAGTAGTCTAATTTGTAATTTTTTATAATTTATTTTCACATTTTTAATGATCCATTTGCTAATAGTATGTACACTTCTCCATTAATTATAATAAACACATATTCCATTATTGGAATTCTTTCAGAATGGATATCACAAGACTACACAAACTATTCTCCTGCCAAATACCAGTAAAGAAAATTATCATCAGAGAGCAATTACGTCTTATATCTAGGGAAACCTGTATTTCGCGAATACATTTCGTGTCAAGGTATTTTACAAAACACTGTAGATTTTTCTTGTAATTATTGGCTGTGGTCGGTGAAGGCTGTTTTCCCGCACTTGACGGGGCCAATGAGGACGTAGTTACCGTACTGCTGCACGCCCGCAATTCGCCAAACCTTTAAGAAAAAAACTACAGTTATGTGTGAAATAGCCTGACACGACATGTATTCGCTTTATACATGTGTCCTTACTTATATCGAAAAATATTTGAACATTGCATGATAATTTTAAGTATGAAAAGTACAAAATACTTTCAAATTTTATACATGGTTTTATATCAACTCTAAGCAGTAAAACATGTACTGCTTATTTTCTACAAATTATATCTATACACTGCAACTGATTATGAATCACTTGAGTTTTTTTATAAAGCATCTAAGCCCTTGACTGTATAAATATATTGTTGGATAAATTAACTAAACTAGGAATACTATACAATGCACAAAAACAGAAGAGTTTGATCTTAATGACATAAAGCATAAGCTATCTATTTAGCACAGCCTGAATAATTCATTCCCTATTGTCAAGACTAAAATTTAAAAAAAAAACGCGAAAGAATCAGTATAAAATAACTATCTCATTATCTTTCCGGGTAACTCAAACAACCTTCATACAAACAATACGAAATATTCTTAAACGCAAGAAAGCATATTTTAAACACTGTAAATAACTTAGATTTTAAATCAAAGGATAATAATCAGTCTGTAAAATTTAGTTTTAACGATGAGTTGGAAACAGAACATCAAACATATATCATAGGTGTTACTGCCAACAGAGAACTCTCGCAAACAATACAATTACTTACTGCGCAACCTGCAAGCTCCGGTACCTTCTGTAAAAAAAAATATATATATATATATGTAAAACTTTTCCGGAAGTCGTACCACGGTAACGACTGATATATGAAGTCTTACTTCTAAATCTACTTATCTAGAGAACAAATTGTATTACATTATGTTCATAAAATTAACACCTTTATACTAACAGAAGTTTGCTCTTTTATTCAATTTTTTTAGTTACGTGATAATTTATTTTGAGTTATAAAGGAATCCAACTTGAACAGTAAAAAAGAAAGGCTTTTAATGAACAAACCAACTAAGTCATTATAGATAACTGTTCAAACCATATAAGATTCATCCTGTTACATACATTTTTATATTTATATACATCTAATGTATAAACAAATCTGAAAAAAAAAAGGCAATAAATTCAGATTGACTTCATTATCGAAATAGAATAAAACACAAAATACACTTGCAGAGAACCACGGAATATATTGCGTAAGTGTTTCTGAAATGGAGTTAAACTTTAAAATTGCCTTTATTATTTCAAAAAAATAATTGAAAACTCCAAGCAAATGTAATAACACGTCTTCTAGATATAATGGAAGATTATAATGCAGTGTCCGAATTCGCCTGAAGAATATACTTGTAGATACTTTGGAAGTGACTTCGCAAGGCTGTCAGAAATGAACGTGAAGTATGCTATGCAATACGCAAGTAAATTAATCTGTGTAATTCTCGCGTACTTCCAGTTGAAAATACGTCTTCATTTGAAAAAAATTTGGTCATATTTTATATATCATTTAAATAATTTAAGAGGTCGTAAAATAAATATCATTTATTTTTTATTTTACTGGTATCAATAAATAAATTGACAAAATTAATTTATGGATGTTTAAAACGAAGTTTCATCAAACACATGTATATATTTAGCCTACCGATCGTTACTACAAAACAAAAGTACAATAATAATGTAAGATGCCGTAAATTCACGTGACAGCGATGAAGTGTTAAAAGAAAGGACTAATTTCACATGTGTTTAAAAATAAAATCCAAACATCCTTTTCGGCTGGCTAAACATTGAACATATCCGGATTCGTCAAAGGCAAGTGAAGTACGCAAGGTTGTAAACATGTAACTGCATTACTTTCTGATTAATTTTAATAAAATTATTCATACCTCCAAAAAATGTTCAGTTAAAATTAGTATTGTATTGGTGTTTGTATTAAAATATAATGTATACCGGATATATTTTTATTGTGTTTTAAGGTTTGTTGACTTTTGTACCTCATGTACTTTTGGTGAAAAGTGAAAATGTAATTATGTAGGTATTATTTATTATCAGGGCCCAAAGCATAACTTTATGTTCGTTGGCCGAAAATGAATTGAAATTATACTTGTATATCTAAGAAAAAATATTTGTATTTTGTATGAACGTAAGTATTTTATTATCTAACTTTTTATTACTTACAAATATTTTGTACTCATAATATCTAGTTTCTATTTGTCTTAAGACATAATCAAATTATACACTCAGCAAAAAATATTTATTGGTTCGCAATTTTTCATTGTTACAATATTTTAAAATGTAAATTTGCTATTCAGCAATATCAAATTCTAAAACGTGAGTAAAAATTATCATTAAATTATATCAATGGCATATTTATTGGATTAGTATTCCTTGCTCCTAATCACTTACTCTGGTTGATTACCTTCTGTATAACCTCAGTCAGTGATCGTAATTTATGTACATCTTTTCCCCACTAAGACGATTCAGGTGCAGATTCTGGAGCAGTGTTTTTTTATGTACGGATGTGTCAATAAATCCGTCAGTTTGTGGGTGGTGTTGGGGGGGGGGGGGGATTACTACTCTTAAAATATCACTTTACCTGTATGCTTGATAAAATATCCTTTGGTTAGCTCCCTCCGAAATATTCTTATACAACCTATGACGTGTAGCCTACTCCTTAGATATTTTACTTCCAACACGTTTGATTGCGTAGAGAAGGCGATTCTTTGAGTATGTGGCCCTTTCAGAATTAAATTATTATTATTATTAGTTACAACTGATGTTTATTTCGAGCCTCTTTGACTTCCAGTTCATACATAAAAGACGAACTACCAGTGATGCTTGACGTCACCAGTAGGGATAGCGTGAAGGAGCTCCTCATTTCGCCAGATGCGACTGGCATAAACACGTATTTATATTGCAATAATAAATTACTAAATGATAGCTTATTTTTCGAAAATATGATTATGTTTTTTTACAAGAAGTACGAATGCCAGGACATTTACAAATAACATCGTTTTTAAACATCACATATAAAAAAAGGAAGTGTAATCAAAAGCCATAAGCTGCAGGTCAGCTAAAAATGGAAACCAAACATTTTTCTAGCTCTAGCCTCATGTATACATGCTTAAAAACATAATACATTTAAAACACTAAAATTAATGCAATAACCTGCAATATTTTGAAGACAGATATTCAGCTACAAAATATTCTCCGATAGTATAAAAAGTTCACCTGTATATATAGTTGCAAAGAAAAATACAGTCCTAATGAGATATCAAATATAGCAAATAATACCGCTTTGCAACATAACGTCATGCTATTAGATGGTCAACGTTCAACTGTTTGTGTAATACACATACGCACACACCTGTGACAAAATGTGTAAAGAAATAAAATTTGTAGGAGCGCAAAACCTTTGTAGTACACAGTTAAAAATTATTATTTTTTTTTACGGGGGCAGGAAAACTACATTACTGGCCAACTTATTTGAATGTAACGGTTAGCTGTGAACAAGCGTTCTTGGAAAAGAGACCAAATCTTGATAGTTTTGGCCACATAATCACCGCAGTAAAACATACAATTTGTATATCGTATATGTGTAGTGCACCTAATTAATATTTATTATAATTACCTTGGGTTGCACTCAGTTACGTACGGGTTTCTAACTGAAATGTACCAAAAATAGTAATATTTATTCTCTTGCGCTTTGTTGAGGATCGAGTAGTCTTGGATGGGTGTATGGGAAAGGGACAGAGAGGCAAAGGGATTGGAAATCTAATGCTCGCCGAGGAAGAGTACACCCTTCCCCACCCCCCTCTCCCAGACCGGTCGTAAACATGACACCCCACTGGGCGATAAGAATTCTGAGAACAGCGTCCTCTTGCCCACCCCCCCCTCCTTTTTCCGCGCGTCGCTACATCGTTCAACAGTACTACTAGTGCGCTCTGTTGAGGACAAAGATAACTACGCGTGTCTTTGCCCGCTAGCGAGAAACTCAGGATCTTAGCCTTAAATACCTTAAAAACCACACTTTGGAGGCCCTAGGAGGCCCTGGTGCCACGGATATAGTGGAATTCCTTCCAAATTTATTTTTTATTTATAAAGGACACCTGTAGGAAAGCCCTTATATATCATTTTGGTCTGCATGTCTCTTGGTGATCTCTGGGTCACCTTCATTTGTGAAATACACAATGAAAACACTTTGGGGAGTTTTAGGAAACCCTGGGGCAATCTGCACGATAGTTTGCTCGGCAATTTAATTTTTAATTGAAAGTCTATTAGGGGCTTACAGAGACTCAGGTTAAGTTAGATTCGAAGATTCGTTTTCCACCGCGTACTATAATTATAGTACAGCACGATAAAACCGAATGAAAATGATCCAGGGCTTCAGTGCAAGAAGGATATAAAGAAATTATATGGCAAATGTGTATTTAACAAGAAAAATTATTTATAAACAAATTAAATAATTATAAACACTTCGGAGATCTTAATAGGTTTATGAACAGGGCGGGGAGGGGGTGGGGAATATAATATACATATAAAAAAGTTACTGCTCCATGTACAGTCCAGATTAGTTAGCAATATTCACTGCCAAAGTGTATATTCGCCAAGTTCAAGAAATTATTTAAGGTAACTTGAATTGCGTACACTATAGAGACGTACCTCACCTTAAAAAGCACTCATTTGTGTACACAATAGTATATGAGATTAAAATGAAAACCGAATTTTCTACCTTAACACCAATAACACCACCTTAAACTATGCTACTCTGGGTACAAATCAGTATACCAGATCCAATGTCATATCTGTTTCTGCCTCTTTTACAGCCCTCCGAACTTGGCACATTTAAACACCCATAGGTCAATATTGCCATGTTTAAAGTGATTTAAAATGAAAACCGAATTTTCTACCTTATCAGCAATAACACCACCTTATACTATGCTACTTTGCGTACAACTCAGTATACCAGATTCAAAGTCATATCTGTTTCTGCTTCTTTTGCAGCCCTCCGAACTTGGCACATTTAAACACCCATAGGTCAATATCGCCAAGTTCTAGGAAATTTAAAATGAAAACCGAATTTTGTGATGTCTTTGTTGATGCTTACAGTATAATCCTTGAAAATTTGCAATATACATAAAAAATTTATTTTCCATCATATACAAAGGTAGGAACATGAAATATTGATTATTGAAAATCTTATATGCTACTAGAGTTGTAGTTTCGAACGTAACTCGGCTGTCTCATTTGGTCGCAACTTTCAACCAGAGTGGTATGCTGTGACTTCTTTTTCCGGCATGAATTTATTTTGATGCACTTGCCACCACGCTTCGTTTCTGTAATTCTCTTATCTTCCTTCCCTCTGAATGCTGGAATGTTGGATGTTATATCAAGGCATTTTTCCATGCTATCTTCAATATTTATCACATGCACCATTTTTTTCTGTTAACATGTTTCATTACAGGAAATGTAGTTTTACGAATAGCCGAGAAACTAAAAATAATTAACAGGTGGGAGACAAAATAGATGAGGTAACACAAAATCGACACAGGAATATCAGACTTGAATGCATAATAAGCGTCTTATAAAAGCCTTCCTGTAGTTTCGAAAGGTAGGGAAGTCTTCGAAATGCTAAAGCATGATGTAATCTACCCGATTCTAACAATACTAATTCAAATTTAATTGTTTGTGCATGCTTGCTTGTGGGGAAATACACTCTAAATGAGATATGCTAGACGCCAGCGCAGATATTGACAGGATCCATAATCTGTTGAGGTTGACTTTTAATAACCGTGACATAACTAGGGGACTGCAGCCGGCCAAGTGTATAGGAATTAATTAAATTTTTAATAACCGTGACATAACTAGGGGACAGCAGCCGGCCAAGTGTATAGGAATTAATTACATTTTTAATAACAGTGACATAACTAGGGGACTGCAGCTGGCCAAGTGTATAGGAATTAATTAAATTATTTTCATGGATGAGTATTTCCATGGATGAGTATTTTCACAGGTGAGTTATTTTACTGTAATTCATAAGCATTCGGGGTATCTCCCACTGGGCTCATACTCTATACCTCGAGCTAAACCCCCCATTTTGCACCTTGTCTTGAGTGGGCGTTCGTGGTTGTTTACGCAAAGGTTTGCATAATCAACTGCGTTCTGTTTTGCTGATTTGGTGTGAATGGGAGCATTGAATTGGAATTGGAATTGAAATTTTCTTGGAGAGAGGTTAAAGGGTACCGGGCACTGCCCCACCTCAAAGTTGGTCCGTGGGTGGCAACGACTGTTGGCTATCAGTCAGCCGGGTTTTTTTTCTGTGTGCTGCTATAAGACCAACAGCGGCTAAGAGGGCAGCTGGCTTGGGGTGATAGCCTCCTGCTTTAACGCATGCCAGACAGTCAATAGTACTGATTAGACAGTGTGAGCCCGCTGGTTCTACGATGGATCGAAAGCATTGGCATGAAGATTTGCAAGAGGCAGTTAAACATCCAATAGAAGGAGACTGGTCCGAAAGGAAAACCCTTTTGACGGATTACACTAAGGACAGAGGATTGGACTTGAAGAGAGTGACCATACTGGTTGACAAATTGCTGGATAAGAAAGTAAACTGGGCTAAGGAACCAGTACCAAATTTAACTGAAAGAAAATGGCTGCTATCTGTTGGTCCCATAATATGTGAACAAGACCCTACTATAGTTAAAATGATGATAAGGGAAATCTTCAGGAAAGACAAAACTACGGCTGAGAAGGAAGAATCGACTGAAGAGTTTGTGATAAACCCTAAATGGGATGAACAGGAGGTGCTTTCATGTGCTGAAAAATTAATAATTGAGCTAACCACCTACACGACCACAGAGATATCTAAGGTTAACAAAGCATCTACAAACTATATTCTGCCTAGAGTAACACAGCTAAAAGGCCTATTAGATAAGGTTCTGATAGACAATTCCCGGCTTAACGGAGTGATAAAGGGGATAGAATTAAGTAAAGGCCCTGTGATAAGGAAGACGTATGCGGAAGTAACAAGTGCAGCTGAAATTGGAGGGACTACTCGTCAACAGATCATACCTAAACAGAAGAAGGAGTTGCTGATTGTCCTGCCAAGTGACGAAACTCAAACAAGTGACACCACCAAAAGAGAGATCTTAAAGAACATTGATCCAATAAAGAATGGGCTGAAATTCAAAGGAATAAGGAAAATTTCGAAAGGAGGAATTATAATCGAAGCACAAGACTCCAGCACGATTGAAAAACTGCAAAAAGATGAGAAAATATCTAAACTAGGACTACGTACTGAGCGCCCTACAAAGCAGGGCCCGAAAGTTATTATGTACGACGTGCCTAGGGAGTTCGATAACCCTGATATAGCTGGCACAATATTTGCTCAGAATCTGAGCGCAGATGAAGTCTCACTGGAGGAGTTCAGAGCTGGTTTCATGGTGCGAACAAGACGCGGCAGAAAGGATAATAAAGAAACAGTGCACCTTGTCATTGAATGCACACCTAAAATAAGGAATATCTTGCTAAGCAGAACACATATGTATATTGGTTTTTCTGCATGTAAAATTAGGGATTTTGTGTCAATAACTAGATGTTTCAACTGTCAGAATTACGGACACCCCGCACATAAATGTAAAAGCAAAACTATCTGCTCTATATGTGGACTTGATGGGCATAAGTATACAGAATGTAGTAAGAAAAATGAAGGAAATAAGTGTGCAAATTGCAGACGAGAGAATAAACCACACGAGCATAGGGTAGATAGCACTGATTGCCCTGCCTATAAGAGAGCTTACGAAAGAGAAATAGAAAGAACTAATTATGGTGAAATATGAAAATAACATAAAAATAGGGCAACTAAACGCACAACGTTCAGCTGTTGTCAGTGCTGAATTAAATAAGATTGCAGAAAAAATGAAGCTTGATGTGATCTTATTACAAGAACCCTATGTATTACGTGGGCAAGTTGCAGGAATCCATGGTTTAATATATGCAATAGGAGATAATCCGAAATCGGCAATTTGGATTAGAAATGAAACTCTAACTACGATGTTACTCTCCGGCATTTCTAATGAACATCATGTTTGCATGATCATGCAGATGAGGATGATGAAAATATACGTTATCTCATCCTATTTTCAATTCTCAGATCCTATTGAAGTACATATTGATAAGCTTAATTCAATATTGGATACAATTGGACATGAAAATATAATAATTGGTGCAGACACAAATGCAAAATCTTCTTTTTGGAATTCACCAGTGAATGACGAAAAAGGTGAGATCATGAACGATTTTATCATGGAAAGAGATCTATATGTTATTAATGATGATCCATTAACAGGAACATATCTATCACCAGCAACTAATACTGAGACTTTCATTGATGTGACATTGACTGATAACAACATGAAAGAAAGAGTCAATGAATGGAAGATTCATCTGGACAGTTCAAGTGACCACAGATTGATGACTTATGAAATCCAATTGCAAAGAACTGAGATGCCTCCCATAATAATAAGTCCACGGTACATACATAAGAACGCGGATTGGAAGAAGTTTGATGAATTAATAACAAGCAAAATAAATGAATTATCACATGAAGAAGATGTATATAACTCCGCAGAAGCACTCGCCATGAGATTAACAATTATATTACAGAATATCTGTGAGAAATGCTTTAGGAAACAAACGAAAATTATTCCTGGAAATCCCTGGTGGGATGTTGAATTAGAAGAAACTAGAAGAGATCTGGAAAGACTAAGAAGAATCATGAAGAGAGCGGCAAATGGATTTTATAAACTTTTAATTTTACAACAGTACAGAATAAGGAGAAAGAAATATAAGAAAGATATTTTATTAAAGAAGAAGGTATACTGGGAAAAACTTGTCCTTAACAAGGGGAATATGGACCCTTGGGGATATGTGTACAAGGTGATGGCTGGCAAAGTACGAAGTTCTTTTGAAATCCCTGGGATGATGATGGCAAATAGACAAATTACTGACATTACAGAAAATTTGGAAACTATTCTACATGATTTACTACCTAATGACAACCCAGATGAAGATACGAATATTCAAAAGATGAAGAGAGAAGCGATGAAAGAACTGCCTGATACAGAAGACACAGTTTCTTTCACCATCCAAGAGCTTGACAAGATCATTAAAGAGTTAAAACCACGAAAAGCACCAGGTAAAGATAATATAACAACTGAGTTAATTTGGCGAGCTTACCCTCGAATCAAGGAAGTACTGTTACATCTGTATAATTTATGCTTATCTTCAGGAACATTTCCAAAAATATGGAAGGAAGGAGTTCTCAAAATCATATACAAGGGAAATGCTAAGGACCCGAAATTAACTAAGTCATACCGGCCTTTAACTATGCTGCCTAACATGGGAAAAATTTATGAGCGGCTCATTAATGCAAGACTAACAGCTTATTTGGAAGTAATACAGGGAATAGATAAACAGCAGTATGGCTTCAGAAGAGGGTATAGTACAGAAAAAGCGCTATACGATGTAAATCAATATATTAAAAACCTACAAGAAAAATATGTGCTTGGAGTGACGATAGATATAGCAGGAGCATTCGACCACGCTTGGTGGCCTCAAGTATTATGGCGCTTAAAGAATCTTAACACACCTAAGAACCTGTATGCCGCCATAAGGGGCTTTCTGCAAGATAGAAAGTGTGAATGTCGATTGGGCCACATAGTTGTGGAAAAGAAGCTCTCCATGGGCTGTCCTCAGGGTTCAGTCCTTGGTCCGCTACTATGGAATATAATATTTGATGAGCTTCTGAAAATTGAGTTACCAGTAAATAACATTATATATGGCTATGCAGATGATGGCTTGCTCATTATACCCGCTACTTCACGCTACGAATTAGAGCAGACAGCAGAAATTATTCTACGCTCTATCAACACCTGGGCAAGCAGTGTCCGACTTCTTATATCATCTGAAAAAACTGAAGGCGTATTACTAAAGGGAAAATTACATAAAGACAGACCACCTTTAATAAGATTTCAAGAACGAATAGTGAAGATAAAACAAAAAGTTAAGTATCTAGGGGTACAAATCACAACGGGAACAGGATACCAAGAACACATACAAGAAGCATCACAAAAGGCCCTACTGTTAATGCAAAAAATAAGGAGTCATAAACCTACAAATGTAGGATTGAGCACTAATACTATGACAACACTGTACAATGGAGTATACCTGGGCATACTTACCTATGCTTGCTCAGTCTGGTATGAACTACTACGCAATTCACATGTAAGAAGAAGGTTAAACTCATCCCAACGAACAGCTCTAATTGCTGTAACAAAAAGCTACAGAACTACGTCTTTAGAAGCACTGCAGGTTATCGCTGGAGCCTTACCTATAGACCTACTAATACAAGAAAGAGCAAAAGTTGTGATATTAAAGATGAACAAGGAATACACTGCTTCAAAATATCGCAGAATCCACATAGAAAATATTGAAATCTGGCAAGAAAGGTGGCGAAACTCTGACAAGGGAAGGCATACACACAATATATTCCCTTCAATAGAAGAACGGATGAAATTTTCATGGATAAGTACTGACCACTACACTTCACAATTCCTAACAGGTCACGGGAATTTTAAACACAAATTAAACTCTTTTAACTTAGTGGAAAGCCCTATGTGCCCTGTGTGCATGGAAGAAGACACAGTAGAGCATGTTCTAAATGATTGCGTTAAAATAGAAGACATACGAAACAAGTACACAAGGAAGATGGCTATGGAGGATGTTGATATTAAGGATATTAATCAAATTGTGAGAGATAAGAAGACTTATGACATATGGAGAAATTACACCTTTGAAGTATCCAAGAGACTGGAGCGTTTCGATAGTTGGATGCACGAACAATCTCTGATGGAAGATCTGCTTTCCGATACGGAATAACTTACTACAGAAAAATAAAATAACTCTTTGAATCTCCTACACAAGTTTCTTTGGCTGTTCTTCTTGTGTATAGTGTAATCGAACAGCCGGAATATTATATCAAATTAGATAAATGAACTGAAAAGAATTAATTAAGAATAAGAGAATTAAAAATATACACCAGATCTCTCTTTGAAAATAAGAATAAGAATTATGACAGAATAACGCCCTGGAAACCTGTATAAGCAAGCTAAAAGGATATGAATTATTATATAATATAAACTGTATTATATTATATAATATATATATATGTGTGTTAAAAATATAATCATGTGTGCAATAAATATAAATAAACTACTCTTGCAAACCTTATAAAAAGGATTATATCCAGAGTAGTCTTTAAGTAAACATACATAATCTATAATATGATTATTTTCTATAAAGCTACAAGATAATCTGTAATTCATAAGCAGTGGTTACTGCAGCGGCAAGTGGTAAAGACTCCCCTTACAAAGAAGGTGAAGACAATAAATGGAAATTTATTACAAATTGAGTTTTGTATTTATCTTTGTATCTTTGTTTTAATTCATCTGTAATGTACATAACTTTCCTTTAAACCTTGTAACCTCCAAAAATTATTTGCTTCAAATATATACATTACACTATTAATGCTGACATTACCACTCTATTTACATAAATTAACTTTAAACTCTGTTGTGAACTTCAATTTCTTCCTTTTTTTAAAAATAATTCTTATGAAGTTAAAACTGACATTACTGGAGTGTGTCCTAGAAATGCTGTAAACATTTTTGTAGTTTGTGTGCTGTTTTATCATATTTGTACATTAATTTAGCAAATGCACGAATGTGTTTTCCATCTATAACTTTATTTCATTTAGGACTGTTGAATAATAACTGTCAAAGTTGTTCGCATTCATTTCGTAATATAATTAATTTTCAATGCTGTGGTTTTATTCAAAAAGTATGTTTATTCTTCAGGAAGAACAAGACGTAAAATTGGAGCTTGTGTGGCTGGCCACACTCTTCAAGAAACGTGTTGTAAAATGAAACGCCTGGTTTATGCAGGCAAACTTCACAACAATGTAGCCCTCCTAACTGGCATCAACGATATTGCGGTGAGTCTTGTTGAAACTTAATTTTTATTGTAATTAGTGGTTTGCGGGAAATGATATTCAGCTTTGAAAAAAATTCAGGTAGAAAAATTATACCGTAAAACCCTCTTAAGAAAATAATGAAAAACTAAACAAAATGTGCTTCTTTAGCAGGAACACTTATTAAGAGCATTATTAAAAAGGTAATTTTCAGGTGTTTAATAGTTGGACTTGTGATTCTTCCAAAATTCACGATATTATAGTCACATAGAATTAACATTGCTAAGGGAAACAATAAAACATAAGTGAAATCGCACTGAAACGCACCTCGAGAAATATAGTACAGTAGAACCCGGTTATAATGAATCTGAAGGGAGTAGTTTATATGTTCACTATAGAGGGGAAACTTTATAACTGGGAAAACTTTTATATTGGCAATACATGATCAAAAGCGAAATCTTAACTACACATAGGCCTAAGCCAAGAAAAGAACGAATGAAAATACTTAAAGCAACAGTTTTATGAGCAAATGCAGATATTATTTTTAATGCACTACACATGTACAAACTTTCTATTAATGGTTCTTCGACATCGGCGTATTTTTACTTTTTTCAGGCGATTAATACTCTGTGACGTATTCGCAGCTTGAGAAAGAAGATTGTTCAGCTTGTTTAATATTGTACTTAATGTGGATGTTGCAATTCCCAGTTCCTTTGCTATTAACACATGCGGGACAGTTGGGTTGGAGTCTACCTTTTCAATAATGTCCAGTTTATCTTGCACAGATAATGCCTTACGTTTTTTACCGCATTTTTCACCCATTTTTATGTATGTATTTCTTATTGTAGCACATTTGCAGCTTAATGACATCAAATTCTTTTTACTGTCAAAAGTACGCGAAGTGAAAACAAGTTTATGTTTCATACAATGTTACTTCCCTAATCGTAAATTATGCATTAGAGCGGACCCATTGCATTACCAACATAAATTCAGAACTAAATTTGTAAAATTTATTCTTTTTTGTTTTATCAGGGTTTCTACATAAACACTATTCCACATAATGGTATAATATACAGAAAAACTTTATCTAAGCTTCTGATCAGGGAGGAAATGAATTCACTTTTCAAAGTTGTTTTGCAAATTACAATAATCACCTGCTGTCGCTACTACTTATTTTTCAGAAAATATTCCAATAATGACAAGGTAAATAAAATCTACAATTTTCTTAATAATTAAGTTATGGTTACAGAAAGGAGTACCCATAATGAAGATGAAGCTTAAGCTACAAAGTTTGCTTCGCTTCCTCGTCTCCAGAGGGAGGACGGTATTCATGTTAACTGTGCCAACATTCAGCCGACTACGAAGAGGAGGGAAGAAACACATTCTAAACGAATGGAACACCCATCTGCGTAGGGAGGCCGGAATTGCGCAGAGTGTAAGCCGTAAGTAATTCACATTTCCATTTACTTTTATTTGTTGAAGTACAGTATAACCTCTTTTTTAATATATTTCAAGGGACCCAAAAAAAATACGAAAAATGCAGTAATATGTTAAAACTGGGAGATGATAAAAAAAATTGTTAGTATTTAAGTTCATTAACAAGAGATATTTGGGTACCCACATACACATCATTGCATCTCAAAATGTCCAGTTTTGAAAAATAAAATACAATTTAATTTTACGTATTTTATTTACTGACATCGCTAACACAAAAAGCCCTTTAGTATGCGGTCAGTAGTCGCGTCTCTTTTAATTTAAAGAATGTATGTAGATTTATGCATCAATATTTAAACAAATCTAACTTTACATATCGTGCCCGCATTTCATAGAATATTTAGACGTATGGCCGTATAGTTTACCGTGGCACAGAAAGGTTTTTGGAAATGAAGGTTGTTTACAATGAAAATTGAAGGTGTCGCGTGTTCATTCGTGGTCGTATTAGAAATAATAATCATAATAATCTAGATTTTATTTTATAGTGTTCTGTCTGAACTTTCTCTGGTATTCTCACAGATGCTGCGCTGTTGCAACGTAAATTACGGGAAATGCTGCATATAGCGGGAAAATAATGCATTGATAGAATAGAAGAAATGACTGCAAATAAAAACATTCGTTAACTACCGTAATTTGCAAATACATGGTAGATGAAAAAGATCTTGTACTGTACTTACATTATAAAATGCACAACATTTTTGGTTTTTCTTAACTCTATCGTAACTGATTTAACTTGCTGTCTGTCAGCTAAGTGTACACATTTACAGTAGAGCCCCTGTAATATACTTTTCAACAGAGGGCACAAAAATGGTGTATGATGCGGGAAAGTGAAAAGGGAAATGGCAATAATAAGAAAATTTTATTATCTAGCACAGTGGTTCCCAAACTTTTGCAGCTGGCGACCCACCCTTACTTATAGGAATACTTCCACAGTATCGGTTCATGGAGGAGTAAAAATCCTTATTTGCATCGTATCCTTTCCTTATGTATACATAATCTACCATCAAATATTGCGAAAATATATATACAGACATATGCTTTTATAAGATACCGATTGATTAATGATAAACAATTTGTGTTCTGATTTGAAAATGGTTGACAAAATATCAGCACTTTGTAGCAAAATAGTTATTTAACAATAGATATGTGTTTGCACACTATTCGATTTGGTTCGGTTTTTTCTTTTCTGATGGGTTATTTGATGGTTTCCGATAGTTTTAGGATCGAGTCGTGAACCACCTGTAACCCTTCCGCAACCCACCGTTTGGGAATCGCTGATCTAGCATACCTGCGCAATGTCAGATTAAACATAAATATATGTGTAATTAATTGCATTACATTAACGAAAGATATTAATTCATTTAATATATACATACAAACCACCAGAAATTTAAAATGCAGTACATAAAAAAGTAAAATGTTTTGTTAATGGCCATAATTTTTTTTTTTTACCATTGGCCCAGTACTCTGTCTCGCTTCGGTGCTGGCCATAATGCTACTAGCGAAGTGCACAGTCTTCCTGATACTGTAACGCCCCTTGTGCCCTTGATTTTTAGTGTTATAACACCTATTAAAAGTCCTCGGAAACAGCTAATCAACAAGCTACAAAATTAACATGATATTCGAACATCACCAGAGGTGGCACGAGGCGGGGAACAAAACAAATTAGAAACTCCCTGCACACAATCCATTTGGGAGTTAGAAGAGGCAGAAACAGATATGACTCTGAATCTGGTATACTAAGTTGTACCCAGAGTAACGTAGTTTAAGGTGGTGTTATTCGTGATAAGGTAGGAAATTCGGTTTTCATTTTAAATCACCTTAAACTTGGCGATTTTGACCTATGGGTGTTTAAATGTGCCTAGTTCGGAGGGCTGTAAAAGAGGCAGAAACAGATATGACTTTGAATCTGGTATACTGAGTTGTACGCAAAGTAGCATAGTATAAGGTGGTGTTATTGCTGATAAGGTAGAAAATTCGGTTTTCATTTTAAATCACTTTAAACATGGCAATATTGACCTATGGGTGTTTAAATGTGCCAAGTTCGGAGGGCTGTAAAAGAGGCAGAAACAGATATGACATTGGATCTGGTATACTGATTTGTACCCAGAGTAGCATAGTTTAAGGTGGTGTTGTTCGTGATTAGGTGGAAAATTCGGTTTTCATTTTAAATCGCCTTAAACTTGGCGATATTGACCTATGGGTGTTTAAATGTGCCAAGTTCGGAGGACTGTAAAAGAGGCAGAAACCGATATGACTTTGAATCTGGTATACTGAGTTGTACGCAGTGTAGCATAGTATAAGGTGGTGTTATTGGTGATAAGGTAGAAAATTCAGTTTTCATTTTAAATCACTTTAAACTTGGCGATATTGACCTATGGGAGTTTAAATGTGCCAAGTTCGGAGGGCTGTAAAAGAGGCAGAAACAGATAATGACTCTAAATCTGGTATACTGAGTTATACCCAGAGTAGCGTAGTTTAAGGTGGTGTTATTGGTGTTAAGGTAGAAAATTCGGTTTTCATTTGAAATCGCCTAGAACTTGGCGATATTGACCTATGGGTGTTTAAATGTGCCAAGTTCGGAGGGCTGTAAAAGAGGCAGAAACATATATGAATCTGAATCTGGTATACTTAGTTGTACCCAGAGTAACGTAGTTTAAGGTGGTGTAATTCGTGATAAGGTAGAAAATTCGGTTTTCATTTTAAATCACCTTAAACTTGGCGATTTTGACCTATGGGTGTTTAAATGTGCCAAGTTGGGAGGACTGTAAAAGAGGCAAAAACCGATATGACTTTGAATCTGGTATACTGAGTTGTACCCAGAGTAGCATAGTTTAAGGTGGTGTTATTGGTGTTAAGGTAGAAAATTCGGTTTTCATTTGAAATCTCCCTATAACTTGGCGATATTGACCTATGGGTGTTTAAATGTGCCAAGTTCGGAGGGCTGTAAAAGAGGCAGAAACATATATGAATCTGAATCTGGTATACTTAGTTGTACCCAGAGTAACGTAGTTTAAGGTGGTGTAATTCGTGATAAGGTAGAAAATTCGGTTTTCATTTTAAATCACCTTAAACTTGGCGATTTTGACCTATGGGTGTTTAAATGTGCCAAGTTGGGAGGACTGTAAAAGAGGCAAAAACCGATATGACTTTGAATCTGGTATACTGAGTTGTACCCAGAGTAGCATAGTTTAAGGTGGTGTTATTGGTGTTAAGGTAGAAAATTCGGTTTTCATTTGAAATCTCCCTAGAACTTGGCGATATTGACCTATGGGTGTTTAAATGTGCCAAGTTCGGAGGACTGTAAAAGAGGCAGAAACCGATATGACTTTGAATCTGGTATACTAAGTTGTACGTAGAGTAGCATAGTTCAAGGTGGTGTTATTGGTGTTAAGGTAGAAAATTAGGTTTTCATTTTAAATTTCCTAGAACTTGGCGATATTGACCTATGGGTGTTTAAATGTGCCAAGTTCGGAGGGCTGTAAAAGAGGCAGAAACAGATATGACTCTGAATCTGGTATACTTAGTTGTACCCAGAGTAGCGTAGTTTCAGGTGGTGTTATTGGTGATAAGGTAGAAAATTCTATTTTCATTTTAAATCACTTTAAACTTGGTGATATTGACTTATGGGTGTTTAAATGTGCCAAGTTCGGAGGGCTGTAAAAGAGGCAGAAACAGATATGACCTTGAATCTGGTATACTGATTTGTACCCAGAGAAGCATAGTTTAAGGTGGTGTTATTGGTGTTAAGGTAGAAATTTCGGTTTTCATTTGAATCTTATATACTATTGTGTACACAAATGAGTTCTTTTTAAGGTGAGGCTGTCTATAGTTACGCAATTCAAGTTACCTTAAATAATTTCTTGAACTTCGCGAATTTACACTTTGGCAGTGAAAATTGCTAACTAATCTGGTCTGTACATGGAGCTGTAACTTTTTTATATGTATATTATATCCCCCCCCCCCCCCGCCCAGTTCATAAACCTATTTAGATCTCCGAAGTGTTTATAATTATTTAATTTGTTTATAAATAATTTTTCTTGTTAAATACACATTTGCCATATAATTTCTTTATGTTCTTCTTGCACTGAAGCCCTAGATCATTTTCATTCGGTTTTATCGTGCTGTATTATAACTATGGTACGCGGTGGAAAATGAATCTGAGATTCGAATCTAACTTCACCTGAGTCTTACAGAGGCCCTGGGACAACCTGTATGATGGTTCACACAGTAAATTTATTTATAGTAAACACATATATGTAGATCACCTTGTAACTGCTCTAACGTTATGACTGCTCATTCTCTTGTAAAAATATTAAAACTTGGTTGGAAATTGCTGTATTTGGGTAGAATGACAGGCTGTTGTTTATCAAGCTCTCTGTCCCGGGCGGCCGGATAGAGCCATCAGATAGAGCTAAGTTCAGCTCAGTGAAAAATCCAAGTAGCCAGGTAAATTACATGACTCAAATATGTCATGATAAAACAATCAGAGAACAGAATAAACAGTCTAAAAATAATTTAACCCTTTCCTGCCTGGCGGTACTTGTGAGTCCCACAATGTTTGAAGCCCCATAGAAATAGTGTGTGCATGTTTGAAACCACATGCTGCCTGTCGGGACCTCTGGGTCCCTGTATAGCTCCGCTCTGCCAGTTGTCGAAGAAGTTCGATTGACAGCCGAGAGGTTGCAGCACTAATACGGCAGCGCTGCACCAGTCTGGAGCGCCCTTTTTTTTTGTTTGTTGAGCTGGACATATGATAAATGCCTGTCAGGACTTAAAAGTCCCATCATTAAAAAAAATATTAAATATAAATAAAAAAATTTGGAAAAAATTATGGCCTCCTTTTATGCCTACTTAAATATAAAAATGAAATAAAAATTACAAAATTCAATTTTTTTACATTTCTAGGCAGGAAAGGGTTAAATTGATAGTTCTATAACATGAGAAAATTGGCCCTGGAAAATAAGCAGTGACAAAAGAGCAGAGAGAACTCAACACAAAATAAGACATTGTAGCACTTAGTTATAAGTGGACTCGGCTGTACTGGAATATTCTACGAGACGGAAAAACGTTGAGAAAAGTTGCAGAAAAGACACCGATGCTAGAACACCGCTGAGACAAACTCCACTTCTCTCCGAAAGGACTAAATCCAAGACGATGGTGGCGGATGATACGGCGAATCTAAAACCCTCTGTTGGTATGCGAGGCCATTTACGTTGCGGTTAGTTGTGATATAACTATCAAACACCACAAATAACCATGATGGTATAGAACATAGAAACACAAAAGGTTAGTTGTGACACAACTAACAAACACCACAAATAACCATGATTATGGTATAGAACATAGAAACACAAAAGATGTTGTAGACACGAGAGAAATTGGCGAGAGAAGACCGATGCAATCCGGACAAAACAACGAAGTGATACCGAGAAGCACACGCTGTATTTGACGATACATCTTCAGGAATCGACAACAATCGTGTAGGCTAACCACCCTTATACGTCCTTTTTTTTCTTTTTTGAAGAGTCCACTAGCTACGACTACGTATTACGCTAATACCAAAACTAAAGTTTCCTTGCTTTACAATAAGTTAACGATTCCGGAATAAACTGCGAAGAACCTTGTCAACGAACAGCACAGAAATGGCGACAAATTTAACGGTTGAAATAATTATCATCAATTCCATAGAGGCATATTTCTATACGTTACAAAACGTGGCCACAAACAAAAAAAATACTTTAAATAAAACAGCTGAGAAAGGGTATTACAGTTCAAAGATACAAATGGTTTTGCAATTAAACTATTAAAATAATAATTTATAATATTGTTTAATTGTGTATAAAAAGACTTATTAGTAAAAAATTTTTTAACATTCATTATAATTTTGACATACCAAATTTTGGCGATAGTTTCCACATTGCAACGAAAATTAAACCCAAAAACAGTTTATATATGAATTTTCATAAATTATTTTAAAAAATTACACCTTACATATTAACTCCTAAAAATATAATTTTCAGTTCAATAAGAAATGAACTTACTTTATGGTATAAAATGTAATAATTATATACATATATGTGTTAAGTTTAGTAAATATATAAGAGCTCCACAACATTGCAAGAAATTTTTTCCAGTCAATTAAGTACTCTCAAATATAGAAAAAAAACAATAGAACTAAATGTGGGGGAATTGGGTAAATAGTTTCTAAACAACAAATACAATTCTATGGCTGGTATAAATAGTCATGGCTTGAGTAACATCTTTTATTTTATTAATTAATTTATTTATTTATTTCATATCCTTTGACCCCATTTCTGGGGTATGATACATGCCAAGTACATATAGCAAATATATATATAAAGTTTTACAAAAACAAAACACAAAATATTCAATTACACAAAAAACAAAAACACAAAATATTCAATTTCACAAAAAAAACACAAAATATACAATTACATTTTACTTATAAGTTATTAATTACAGCATATGAAACTACTGAAAGTATAATTAAAAGTGAAACAGAACATATTACATATAAATAATATGCAATAATGATAGTAATAGCATAAATTACAAGTGGGTTTGAAATTACCCTATAAAATCTTTACTTTAATTTTTTTTATTTTTATAAAGTTTTCAACATCTTTGAAAGAATATAAAAACCGTTTTACTGCTATTTTTTTTAACTCTTGACACCAGTTCGGCTGCCTCCCCATCAAAGCTATCAAGTTTTTTGAGGAATGGGTCTTGGGGTTTGGGTTCGGCCAAGTGGCGGGAGGCAGGGACGTGTCCGTAGAGGTTATCCTTGGGCTGTTTCGGCCACCAAAGACGCCTTTCACTACAATGATAAACTCCGCTACGTGAAGTGTGTTTTTTATTTCTTATCAAACTTTACATGGTGCTATCCATCCCTTGGCCGCGACTGTTAGTGGTTAGTGAGCTCTGCGCGTGTACGGCTGTTCGTTGATGACCCCGCTTATAATGGTGAGAGGGGGAGTTTGATGAGAACAGTACGTGGTGGACGTTGCTGCTGTTATAGTGCTAGGTGCGCGACGGCTGTCAAGACCTGCGCGGTGACGCACGGCCAGTTGGGTTCGTAACTCACGCTCTAGATGAGGCTGCGGAATTGGCGCGAAATTGACCTCCCAACGTTGCGCGAAGACGACCAGCCTCTCCAAGATCCTGGTGAATACTGAGGACTTAGTGTAGCGCAGTACTACAGCGGGCTGCTGATTGCGCGCCAAAAGCGCAGCCCACAGGGAACATACGCGGCCAAGTTTAGGACATATTCGCACGTTGAACAATTGCAGTAATAAGTTAAACTTTTGACAGATTATAAGTTATATAGTTTATGTCTGTGGGAGAAAACATGTGCCCTTGAATGCTATAGTTCAGCAGAAGCACATTGCCACACCCGGCGGAGTGTTTCAGCCTTTGTGGCCGGTAGTGGTGCTAGCTGCGGGTCGTTCGGTGCACTCACACTCGTTGCACCATGTTGCATGCGCGGGAGTGTTCGTGGCACACGGCTTTGAGAGGTGTCGGAGAGGCGTCGCGGCCTGTGGACTAAGAGGCGCACTATCGGCTGGCGTCACTCTTTTGCAAATTTTTTTATTATTATTGATATTTTTAACATGCTCGGGTAGACTATTTTACAAGCAGATGCCCACATAATTACAGTTTTTGGCATATTGGCCGGTGGAGTGAGATGGTATGTATTCTGAGGTCGAGTGTAGTTCTTTTTTTTATACGAGTGTATGTCACTATTTGTTTTGTGTAGATGTACGTTATTTTTCATTAAAATCATTAGCTGGATAAAATATTGACAGTAAAAACCGAGAATTTTGAGATCTTGAAATAGTTGTCTACAGGATGATAATAGTTTCGAAAATGAAATTAGTCGAGTTGCTTTTTTCTGGAGCTTTAATATTCTGTTTCCTTCTGCTGTGTGTCCCCAAAGTTCCATGTCGTAACACATAATGGAATGGAAATTTGCAAAATATGCATATCTTACATAGTCTTTAGACAATAACATTGCCTATTGGCTGGCTGGGAAGTGCGGCGATGTTGCCCAGTTGAGACGCGGCGCCGCACCAGAAGTGTTCTCGGTAGGCGGTGGCGGCGGCATCGGGGGCGGCATTATGGTCACGGCCTCTGAAACGCGATCGCGGCAGACTGATACGAGCAATGGATCGGGACGTCGTTGACAGGGCGCGAGCAGGTAGGGAGGACCGCCTCCCCTCACCAACGAGTCAGTGTCCCATGCTCGCACGCCTCCTGTCCCGCGGAAGCTTGGTGATTCGTGCACGACCACGTGCGGGTGTGTGTCTGTGACGTCACTGTCGGCCGAGCAGCTGCCGCGCGGTTGCGACGCGCAATTCCTGTGGTGCCAAGCTGTAACCGATCCCGGTGAGAAGCTGCATAACCAATCCCGGCCGTATCTCACAGTGCCGGCATTATCACGTCGCAGCGAAACTGATCTTCGTGTCTCCCTCCGCTATCTCGTGGCAGCGTCTCCCGTTACCTCGTGGCGCGCGGGCTTCCGCTGTCGCCTTGGCGTGAGACTATCGCGTCGGAGTTAAGAAAATAAAATAGAATTTTGAGAAATAGCATGTGTTCTTTAGTGAATAGTCTGGAATTATTATAAAAGTCACATAAGTTGAACACCACTTGTTGGCCTTAGAGCTAACTCGTGTTTGATTAATTTTGATGCACTTTGAAGTTTGAAAGCAGTTTGAAAGTTCGTTATTGAAAAGTCACACTAGTTGAGCGCCATTTGATGCCACTCCCACTGTCTGATTAAGTTATGAGTGAAGTTGAAAAGTTGAAAATGATCTCAGGGGGCAAAAACGGGGATTCGACTTCGTGGCTCCGGGCAGGAGTGCATCGTGGGCTGTTCAGGCCACCCAGGACGCCTTGAAATGAAAGGGAAACTGATTGAAAAGACACTGCACTTTAATAAGACTGATACACTTGCTTGTCCAATGCCTGACCGAGTCTGTTGTCAGACCATCACTTCACGATTGGTTCAACGCATTAACGTTGCGCGCGAACAGGATATGTTGCAAACTCGTGTATAATGATTTATCCTGTGACCGTTACTAACATGAAGGCTGCGGCAAATTATCGTGGAGCTCATATACTGCAACTGTTTATATGGTGAATGAAATTAAACATATATTGATGGCAAAATATTATCAAACGTTCTTAAAGGTGGTTGCAATCTAACCCACTACAATGCGAATGTCTCGAATTGTGTGTAAGCCCGGCTAGATGAAAACCCTACGAGAGTCACAGTCACTTCTTACAGGTTAACAAAGTTATTACTTTGGTTAGATTGCAAGTACATATATTACACAGTTAAAATCAGCTAAATCGAAGATACGTATATTAACGAATTAATAAATGGCACTCGAGGCTTGCTAGAAGCCCTTAACAAATAACGATTCACTGGCGTTGAGGCCTGGAAACTTCGTATGAACCAAGTCCGCTGTCCGAATTCTTAGGACGTGAAAAATTATGTAGAATGTCGAAATATCCCTGTTGGGATTAAAATGAATTATGCGAAGAGCCGCACGCAATAACGTACGGCTGAGTGGGGTCGGCGCAGAGCTAAATGAAAAGACTTGGTAAACTTACAACTATTGCGATGAACTGGACGTGGCGCGAAACTGTAGGCTCTGCGTTCGCGGAGCGACCGACCCCTGTGAGCTCCCGATGGCAACTGGCGCGAAAATGCCGCGTGACCTCGCGCCAAGACACGTGTAGCGCGGGAAAACAGCTCCGACCAGTTTTGGATTTAAATATTATATTTGATAATACATGATTATTTAACAATTGCACATAATTTTCATATTATTTCAGTATCTTTTATTTGTTTTTATTTTGGTTGTTTGAAAAGAAGAATTACTTATTTAAATATAAATTAGCGCATTGCCACACCCGGCTGGACGCTGTAGTCGCCTTGCTGTTCGTCGCGGCGCACTTTCACTCACACAGCGGACATCATGCTCGGGCGTGTTCGTTGCACTTATGAGTAAGTGTTGTTGGGACATAACGACCTGTGTGATCCAGAGGGAGCACCAGCGGTTGGCGTCAAAACATAGAAGGAAAAATGTACATGACTATCAAGCTGCGATTTTCATAAATAAGTACTTTATAAACATCTGTAATAATGAGACACAATTAGATACAAAGCTAAATAAAACTCTTCTTTGCAAACGTGCGAATTCCCTCATACCTCCAGTTCACTATTTTTAGCACCGGTTACAAAAATGGAACTCATAAAAGTAATCAAGAGCATAAAAAACAAGCATACACAGGACATATATGGTACAGTCAAATACCCTAACTTGGGACGCCACTCTAACTTGGGACAAGGATAGAATATTTCCAACAATGGAGTTGGTAGCACTGTGGCTATTTATTGTTACCTCTATGGCAAGTTATCTTATCAGTTTTGTTTTGTTATTCCGTTTTATGTTGATTTCAGAGTGGATGGACGTGTAAGGAGCTGTGGGGGACGATTTTTGAAATTCCACGAAAATCGGTAAGTTGTTTTAGTGAATTACTAAAGTTTACTGTGCTCTGGGGATGCTGTTCAAACTTTATTGTTATCATCTTCTCTGTTGGGTTTAGCAAGACTTAAAAAATATGAGAAAGTCTGTACTCGCCTAACTTGGGACACTGTTCCAATTTAGGGATTACTGTCTCAAGTTTGGAACATCAATTATTATTGTTTTATTTTCATTTAAAACATGTATTATTCATGCATTTTTACATTGCTAAGCAATTTTATCACCAGTCATGCTTTACAAACTTATTCACAAATTTTAACTAGAACTTTACCAGTTATTATAAACCTAAAGTTTTTTTCTAAGTATTTGTGTCATGCCCAACAATAGCTGGGAGCTTTAGTGGTGGACTTCACAAATGATTCTACAAGAAATGTAAAATTAAAATTTTTGTTCTTTTTGTTATAGGTCCGTGATACGTCATGCCAAGGGCATATAAACAGTACAGCGATGCTTTACTGTCTAAAGAAGCAAACACAGTACGTAAAGGAAAAAGTTTGCGAGAAGCTAAGAAGCAGTTTGGCGTGTCCAAGTCATCCATCCAGAGATACCTAAATGGAAAGCACCAACAAAAAGTCGGCCGTCCACCTATTTTTTTTTCTGACCAAGAAGAAAAGATAATTGCTGATTGTCTTGGATTTTCAGCTGACTGGAGATTTCCTTTATCCAAGTTTGATCTGAAAAATATAATTCAAAGATATTTGGATTCCAAAGGCATAAAAGAACCTAGATTCACTGAAAACCGGCCAGGATCACGATGGATTAAATGCTTTATGAGGCGACAAAAGGATTCCTTACAGGGCCGTTTAAATCATAATATCAAACGTGCATGGGCAGCTGTGACATCGTCACTTATCAAAGCCTATTTTTCAGAGCTCGCCGAGACCCTCAAAGATGTCTGCCCCGAAGCACTCATTAACTACGATGAGACTAGCATGCAAGACAATCCGGGTAAAGAGACTGTTATAGTCAGAAGGAAATGCAAATACCCAGATCGGATCCTAGATTCATCAAAGTCTTATGTTAGTGTGATGTTTGCTGGCATTTGTCTCCCACCGTATGTTGTGTACAAAAGTCAATGTGTTCATGGGTCATGGATTCAGGGAGATCCACCGAATACCCGATATAATCACTCACTTTCAGGATGGTTTGAGTCGACCATCTTCGAGGACTGGTTTGAGTCAATTGTTTTGCCCTACCTACTTTAGAAAGTTGGAGAATTGCCAAAAAGTGGTGATTGGGGACAACCTGGCCAGCCATGTGTCCATTAAAGTGCTGCAACTTTGCATGGACAACAATGTAAAATTTGTGTTACTTCCTCCCAACAGCACGCACCTATGCCAGCCTTTGGCTCTTGCCTTCTTCAGTCCCCTTAAGAATTCCTGGAGGAACGTTCTTTATGATTGGAAAATGAAAAGGAAGGGGCCAATCCGCAAAGACTACTTTCCAGTCATTCTGAAACAGATTTTGGACAGTATAAATGACACAATTTCAGACAATATGAAAGCTGGGTTTGGGGCTAGTGGACTGTATCCACTTGATGTAAACCGTGTTTTGGGTCGTCTGCCTAAGGAGTCAGCACTTTAAGATCATGAATAAAATGGTCCTGAATGGGTGAGAACATTCACAGCTTTCCTAAAAGAAACTAGGAATAAATAGACAGTCACTAATCCAAGGAGGAAAAAAATTGATGTGATTCCTGGCAAAAGTGTGGCCTGCGAGGAAGTCATTGCTCAGCTGGAGAGCAATAGTAAAGAGAAGATCAAGAAGGCGGGTACGAAAGAGGAAGAAAAGCAAGAAGAACCGGGAACTTGAGCAACTTGGCAGCGATGACAGTGAGTTGGAGCCTGACCAAGTTACACCCAAACCTAAAAGGAAGAAGAGGAAACAAGTTGATGATTATGTAAACTCATCTGATGACAGTTTTGAAGTTCCAGTGGTTGATACTGATGACGATATGGACTTTGCTTCCTTATTAGTATAGGCAGGATTTGGGGGTGGCAAGGGGGGCACTTGCCACCCCAAAAATTTTAGAGAAAAAAATAACTTTTTTTCAGGTGTTGATTGTTACCTATCTATAGCGCTGGCACACGGCGCACCTATATCCTGGTAGGTACTGCCATCTATCATAGTATTGTGGATTTTGTTCACACCTTTCGATAGATAGCAGCACTGCAAAGCAGAGGTATTTTCAGGTTTTCACTGTCCAAGTTGTATCAGAATCAGTCTATTATTTTGTCTGGTCTATAGAATCGGATATCAGTGTAGGTATAATAAGTTAGTGAAGTGAGAAGTGAGTGATTCGATGTTTCGAAGTTGTCTTACATTACTTCAGGGGCGCAAAAACTAAATTTTCAAGAGGGGGGCAATATACCTTTTTATAAAGAATCATCGATCCCCCCCTATTGAAGCAGAGTGTCGGGGGGTCCTCCCCCGGGAAAATTTGTATTTCAAGGTGAAAAATGGTGCTATTTAAGCAATTTTATTATCTAAAAATTGATTACACAGCACTTTCTTTGCCCCCGTTTGGCCCCACTTCAAGGTTTCAGAGGAGGGAAACCCATGTGCCCCCCCTGTTGTTGCGCCCCTGCATTACTTGTGTATGTTTGAGCTGGGATGGTAAATTACAGAGATTAATATTTTATGTGAGATTTAAGATTACTCACATTATGTGAGTAATCTTAAATCTATATTGTATTTTTATTTTTATGCAGCATCACTGTGAGTGAAATACACTCGTTCCAAGTTCGTTGTTAGTTCCAATGTCACCGATAGATAGCATCATAGCAGTAAAAATAATAAATTTCGTATACATAAAACAAAATTTCTTACATTTGTATTACGTCTCACGTAAAATTAATACTCAACGTAGTAAACAAACTGCTGTAAATGATTTTATGAGCTATAATTTTAGTTTAACTTCTAAAACGATTATATAAAAATAAAAAAAATAATTCACTTAATCAATGGTGGTACGAAGTTACCCACACAGAGAACCTTTCTGTGTATGTACGTAATATAAAGGTTCTCTGTCTGTGGGTAATAATGGGATACGGGAACAGAGTAAGTAAAGCTAACAGAAGTGACAGACAGATTTTTCATTGTTTAAATGTAAAAACGGCCGCCCACAAGTTCTGTAATATATCTATCCCGAAATAATTAATTTGAAAATTGTATGCGTCTGCCATCAGCCGGGGTTTCGGGTGCGATTCCCGCGGCGAGTCTAAGGAGCTGTACATGAAAATTGGGGTGTTTCCCGGGAGGGCGCCAGGCTAGCTCTGTCGTCTAGCCGTGAGTGGGTCGATCGGCCCCAGCATGTCCCCTAAACTCGGTGGCTTGACTTGGAAAGTAGCGACGGCCGGGTTAATTCCTGCACCGTAGAAAAAAAAACCGACCTGGAGTCGCGTAGGGAGTTGCGTTGAAGAAGGTATTTGGTGATGACTATAGTTACCAGTCGTGAGGAATCAGAGACAAAACTTGAAGGCTCCCCACGGTACGCGCACGTCCGCTCCGGGCCGCGAGCTGATCAGAACTTCTCAGGCGTTGGCTTGCGGAGGGGGGGGGGGACACTCCCTCCATGCGCCAAGGTTACGCCACTCGTCTCACTTGGGTGGAGACTTGGCGAGGGGTGCGTTCCGCCAGCAGGAGCCAGTACTGCGGGCTGAGGCCGGGCTAATGGCCTTCGGTCGGTACGACGTCACGTCATAATACTTACTTGGTAAATGTTTCCTCAAAAAACTTGAAATAAGTAAAAATTTTAGTATAACATAACATCCACATTCAGTGTAAACCATCTTTGGTGCCATGGCAACAAAGAAATAAACGAGTTCGTTAAAAATCACACCATGTCGCTTCTGTTACTTGTTTATTCTGTGACACGGGTCAAAACAGTGAAAGTGAATTGCCAAAAATAAACCATTTGTGGTATGTGTAAATAGTACCTACGTCATAACATTTCAGTGTAATAAACATCAAAATTATTTCGGCCGCCCGGGGGGATGGGGGGGGGGACAAAGTGCACTATTTATCACTTTCCCTCGTTTGTCCCATGTCTCATTATTACCCCTCCTGACCCTATACTTAATTTTTTTTGTTTTGTACTTTCATACTGCCATAATAACCAAAAGTTATTGACAGAATCACAAAACCACTGAATTTATGCTTGTAGTAAATTTTCATATATAGTATTTTTATGTAATTTTTTATGTTATGTTAAGTCGGTGTGTTTATATTTCAAGGCTCAACTAAAAGGACAGAGTTCACTACTGTCTTTTTTTGGACCACCCAGTAAGAAGAAGCGAAATGAGAGCTGTCAGCAAGAAGAGGATGAGGCATCTGATTCGTCTTCTCATCAACTACCCGCTCCTTGCTCTCACTTGAGTGACCGTGCTTCTTCGTCTAGGGATGAATCTGTTTTCAAATGAGATATTTCCGCTTTTTGTACTAAATATGACTCTTGTGTGCCTGACCAATTACTCAGAAACGAACGTGATCCCTGTCATCATCCATCTCTAACTATGAAATACTTCAAAGAGGGTCCATTTCAACCGGACAAATTAAAATTTCCTGTTACTGTTGGTCGGAAATTTAGGGATGAGTGGTACAAAACATAAACTTGGCTGGAGTATAGCCCACTGAACGACAAAGTCTACTGTTTCATATGCCGACTATTTCACCAATCAGAAATGGTAACAACAGCTGAAGATTCTTTTACAGTCACCAGATTTTGAAAGTGGAAGAAGGCTACTACAGCTTTCGAGAACCACCAGAAGAGTAACACACATATCAGAAACAAAGTGAAATTTGCTTCACGTCAGCAGGCCAAAAAATATGGAAGCATTGCTGAAAGGGTGATTGATAAATATTCCAAAGACATTCAAGAAAACAGACTGTACCTACAATTAGTGTGCGAAACCTTGATATTTTGTTGGAAGACAGGCAATTGCCTTAAGAGGTATCGATAATACCACTGCTTCAAAAAAAGAAAGATAATTTTTTTTGGAGTTGATGGAGCTTCGCAGCAAAGACAGCACATTAATAAAACAATTCTTCGCTGATCGACACAAAAACTTCCAGTACGCAGATGGAAAATTTCAGAATGAACTGCTAACCATTATGGGAGAGCAAATAAAGTCTCAAATCACTGATAAAATAAGACGGCAAAAATATTTTTTTCCCTTGATTGCTGATGAAACACAAGATATTTCCAGACTGCAGCAAGTAGCTGTTGTGATAAGATATGTGAACAACAATCTAGAGGTTCATGAATCGTTTGTAGGATTTTACTATACAGAAAAAACTGATGGTGAATCGTTAGAAAATCTATTGAAGGATGTTTTAACTTCATTAAATTTGGAAGTTCAAAACATATGAGCTCAATGCTACGATGGAGCATCGAATATGCGAGGGCCGTACAAAGGAGTTGCGGCAAGAATCCAGAAAGAAAATCCTTTGTCAATGTACATTCACTGCAATGCACATATTTTAAATCTCTGCATTGTAAGTTGTTGCACAGGGGTAACATCAATAAGGAATACTTTTTCCACTGTACAAACTTTGTACAACTTCATCGAAAAATCAGGCAAACACCACACAATTTTTGATGAAATTCGCAAAAGCACAAGAGTTTTCAGTGGTGGAACAAAAACATTGAAGTCTCTGAGTGACACCAGATAGTCCTGTCATTTTGAAGCTGTGCGTTCATTACTTGACAATTTTGAAACTACATTGACAGCTTTGAGCGAAATCGCAGCAACTGATCATACCTTTGGTGGCGAGACCAGTGCCCTACTTAAATGCATGGAAATTTCAATTTTATGTTTGATCTTTTGTTGTTAATAAGAGTTCTTTCTCAGTGCAGCATCCTATCTAACTCCCTCCAAAGTGGTAGTGTGAGCTATGAAACAGTAAAAATTGTGGCAAACGGCACTATTGATGTTTTGATTTCTTTTAGGACAGATGCCTTTTTCACTCAACTGTTCAATCACTGCACTGAGGTAGCCGAACAGTATGGTTTCCAGCCAGCACAGTTACCAAGAAAAGGCAGAATACCACGAAAAATGGATGGTGGTAGTAAAACTCCCTTTGAAACTGTGGAACAGTTTTACAAAATAACGATACATTTCCCTCTTCTTGACATTCTTGTCCAAGAAATACGAGACCGGCTGGATGAAAACAATTTAGATGTCCTAAATCACCTGAGTAACATTCTAGGTGAAAATAAAATTAATGCCTCTAGGGTAAATGTTGTTTCCAACTACTACAACCTAGACAGGAATGCCTCGTGGCAGAATTGCATGGTTTTTATAAAATGTAAATTATTAAGAACAAATGCATTGAAGAAAGAATGGTTTTATTTGCATGTGTAGGAAATAATGTGAAACATATTTTTCCATTAATTTTCGAGTTGTTTCGTTTGTATCTTAAAATACCTATGAACTCGGCTTCTTGTGAACGATCCTTTTCATGTTTCAGACGGTTAAAAAAATATTGCAGGAATTATTTAGGACAAGAAAGGCTCTCTTCTTTGGCTCTGTTAGCCATTGAAAGAGACATAAAATTTGACATATCGGATGTGATTACTGCTTTTAATTCAAGTCGAAAGCGAAGATTACCTTTTCAGTGAATGAGAAAAAGTAGAATAACTTAACTGAAATTGTGTGTTATTTACAGTAAAATGATTATATTTTTTGTTACTTATGTCACTATACTATATTTTCTGTAAGAAAAAACCTTTGCATTAATGAGGCTACATATATTATAATGGGAGTCAGTGTTAAAATCATGGTTTTTTTAAATTGAGATTTAATCCTTATTTTTTTCCCCACAGTAACTTCTACATCAACGCGGCCGAAAACTGCTTAAATAGCACCATTTTGCACCTTGAATTGAAAATTTTTCCGGGGGAGGGCACCCGTACCCCCCGCTTTATTAGCTGCTGGTTTGGTATTACTTCATTTTCCCGTAGCCCCCCCCCCAATAAAAATGCTGAAATCCCGCCGCTGCTTATTATTACAATCTGAGGAAGAGACTGATGACATAGAAATACACTTGCTTGTGATTCTCCTCCATCGAATACAATTTCTGTGCCAGCTCCTCCAGAGAAGGTCAAGGCCCAAGTAGGCACATCTGCAATGAACATTCCTGAAGTGGATGATTTTGTAGTTGTGAATTACGTGTATGACAAGGGCACAAAGCGAGAGAACGTTAAAGTTAACGTGGGGAAGATTATCAGTGACGCATCCGATAGATTGATCTTCACCATCCATTTTATGAGAAATTACAAAGGAAACATTTACTATTTCCCTGAAATTAATAATGTGGACGATGTCCCCACGGGTGCAATCCACAGGATTGTTAAGCCAATCCACCTTCGTCGCCAGCGTTACAAATTCCTGTTGGATTGAAAGGCCTTTGTTGATATATTTTGTTTATGCTTGGGTGGTCAATTATGTCACTAGTTTCAAAATGAAAGTTTGAACATGTGAGTTTAGTCTTAGCGTGTAAGTTATTTAATATTTCCCCTACTTTTGTACTTCTCAGAACATATTATTAAATTGATTTCCACTGTTTCTTTGCGATTCAGATGATGTTAATTAATAAAAGCAAAAAAAAAGGAATTATGTGCAATCTTTTTAAATAAAAATTATTTTTTCAGATTTATTTTGTTAGGAATTCAGTCTTAACCTTTTTTAAAAACACTGTCCCAAGTTCGATATAGGAGCTCTAAATATGAAAAACATGGTAAAATGTGGCTGTCTCAAGTTAGGTACCATGGCCCTAACTTGGGACAATCAACATAATTATTTGTTTTTAATATTAAAATTTAGAGAATGTAGAGCCTAAAGGTTCTTCGGAATGTGGGTATTTTTAAAATTATTTTATTGTTTTATAAAGGGGTATTTATTACAGTTCGAAGTGCAAAACTGTCCCAAGTTAGCACAACATTTTCTTTATTTAATAAATACAGTAATAGAATTTGGAATAATCCAGACAACATGAAAACAACTAAAGTAATCCCCCTACATAAAAAAGGTGACAAAACAAAAAAAGAAAATTATTGGACAATGTATTGCTTATAATTTTCTTATTCTGATTTCACTGGTTCTTTCTGTTTTAAAATTCTTAATGGTAAAGTTAGGGGGGGGGGGGGGGTTGTCCGTACACCCCCAGCCCCCTGGCAACATCCCTGTGCATGGTTAACAAAGGGTATAGCTAAATCTTGTCAAGTTAAATGAGACATATCTAAAATATATAAATACAGGTCTCCCTGAAGATAAAATTTATTATAAAAATATAGAAAAATTTAAAAAAAATGAAATATTAAAATAAAAAAGTAAAAACATTATTAACAACTCTTCAAATAAAATCAAGACTTTGTGGAATATAGTAAGATCTTAAACATCTACTTTTTCATTTACAAATGAAACTCTGTCTTACCTAATTTCTGTACATATATATGTATACACGGCCGTAGCAATAGCTTTCACATGGAGTAAAAGCTAAAAATCTAAACGCTCAAATCATAGTCATTTAGCAATCACTTAAACATGAAATGGGTACACACTAGTTCAGCTACATATAATTAAGCTACATAGAAACAATAGTTACTTTAAGTACATTAAAATAAAATTTGTAAGTAATGTTCGTAAAGAATTTATTTAACTATAATAAAAGTAACAAATTAGAAGATAGATAACATAAACATAATATTGTATATCAATATTATTATTTTTTAAACTACATACCTAGTTATTTTTATTCTATCTTTGTGATGCTTCGGTTTTTATTTATTTCCATATTGCACAATCAACATAAAACATTTTGACATAAAAAAGACTGCAATCAATTAACATTTTGCATAAAAAAGCCTTCAAAATAAAATAATAAATTTTACATAAAAAGTTAAAAAAAAAAGAAAACTTCAAAGTATTAAATTTAGCCTTTTAGGTATGTCTTATGACGAACATATTTATGATTTCATCTGAATCCAGTTCAGAAACTATGTCACGATGAAAGCTCATCAACGCAAGCCCAGTTATTCATTCATCTCCCATGCTGTTTCTTAAGTAGTTTTTTTTAACCTCTTTAGGGTTGAAAAACATCTTTCTGGGGTTGCTGTGGACACTGGGAGTGTGGCCAAAATAGTAAGCAGCTTTTTTATAGTAGGAAAAAATTGATTCTCGCACTGATCTAGACTTTCTAGTGCGGTGGATGGTTTGTTCGCCATATGTTCCCAATGATTCTGCCATATTTCATATTCACTTGAAAAATTATTTGCCTCAGTTTCTCCCAAAAATAATAGTGCTATTTTTTTAAGACTTTCTCTTATCTTCGATCCCTATTGATCTTCTCAGGCAGAAGCATTTGAATCCCTTCTATTGTTTCTTCATGTGGTTTAAAGCGTGCATCAAGTTTTGTAATCACATGGTCAATGAAAGGGTAAAATACATTTCGACAATAATATATCCCAGCAGTTTCTCCTGGAACATTACTGCGCTGAGTTTGCCTTCCAGTCGTTCTTGCAACATTTATGTCGTTTAAACTGGTATTCTTTGCTTGCTCGAAAAAGATCGCGAACTCGTTTTCATTCCAAATATTTTGTAAAGTATTTTTTATTGTTTTTACATAACTGCAAATATTGGTCAAATCAACATTGATCTTTTGCATTGCCTTATTTAGATTTACTGTATATGAAAATACTTTTCTCAGTACAACTAATGACACGATGAATTGGCTGTTTTCCATAGCTGTTTTCAGTTGGTATGCTTCAGTTCTGACATTTCTATTAGCAGAATCCTGAAGTGTATCAAGTGCTGTGCGTACTACTGGAAGCATTTCTGCGAATCTCTCAACAGCCACATGTTTTTCTGTTCATTGCGTCTCACAAAGAGAGATAAGCATTGAATAAGATGAGTTATTTTGATCCGCAATTTTCTTCATAAGACTGTCTCTAAGTGGAGATTGACGAAAAAATGTTTACTATACTTTTTATGGTTCCGATACAGTTTCTTATCATAGGTACCTCACTTGAATGCGCTAGAAGCTAGAACCAAATTCAGAACGTGAGCAACACAGTGTACGAATTGCGCTTTTAGGTATTGTTCTGCGATAATTGTTCTCACGCCTCGTATGCGACCACTCATCACTGCAGCACCATCAAACCCTTGCCCAATAAATTTATCCATGTCCAAATTATAGCTTAAGAGATGCGTTATAATAGTCTTCGCTAACGCTTGAGCTGAAACATCTTCTACGTTGATAAATTCTAAAAAATCTTCTCGGATGACAGATTTTCCAGTAAAGCAGTCAGTCAACTTCTTCAAGGTGGGATTTCACTCTCTCCTTTTTTGCAAAAAAAATCCAAAAGTGATACTTGGTTTGATGACCGTTTCATAAATTTTTTTTATTCAAGAGTAGACATTTAACAGCAACAAAAGATGGCTTGAAAAAACATTTTGGCTGGCGAAGACGCGTCGTTCTATCAAGGTCGCGAGACTCGACTGTTGTGCGCATGTGCAGTAAGCGCGTCGCGCGGGAGGCGGGTGCGGCGCATGCGCAGTATGAATGGTGCGCAGAAGTCGGTAGGGGGGATGTGCAAGGCGCAGTGTCAATGTAGCATATATAGGTAGTTCATTGTTGTGACGCGTGCTCATATTTTGTGGCACAGATTATATTATCCGTCATCAATATTCTGTTAATTTTAATTATGTCATATGCTAAGGGGGGGTCTGGATCCCCTGAACCCCCCCCCCCTTATATACGCCCATGTATGTGTATATATATATATATATATATATATATACATATATATGCCATGCTTACTTGAAGTTTTACAATCTATTTCAATAATTTTAAAACTAAGTATGTATGATAATCATGTACGTATGTGAGCAAATAATAATGCAAAGCCTACAAGAAATAACTGCCCAAAGGTGTACAAGTAGAAAGTAACTAGGCAGATGTTATTTATTATTTAATTAACTTTTTACTACTTTTATGTACCCATTACACGCACTGTGTCTGCATTACGCGTTACATTGGTTACACAGGTTATCTGACGAGCTGTCTGCCATGATGCCAGATGATGACTGACGAACCATAGACAACACAACACTCTCAGCCTTACCAACCGAGCCAACAGTACATAACAGTCCTTCCCTCCAAGTGATTTTTTACACTAAACACTTGTGCATATTGTTTATACACAATGGAGAACGTAGTCACTCAAGTTTATTGGTTTTTTCTTGACTTGTGTCGTTGGCAAGTTACTCAGCTCCTGGGGCTGTCCCTGGGTCTCCTGCAGTGAGAACTTCAAGGTTTCTGCAAGCTCCTCAGATATTTGCTACACTAGACGAACATGGTCGACTGCAGCTGCCGAATGGCAGTCACTAGGAAACCCCAAAAATGGTATCTCAGAGTCCCCCAAAACTAGGGAACCGGCCGCTCGCTGGAGGGGCATCTCCCTGCCACTCATCCTCCTACCAGATGATCCTGGTTGTGTCTCTGTATTGCTTGGAGGCCTCTGTGGTTGCTGCTGAAGCTCTGGTCTCCCCCGATAGACAGCTTGATGGAGTGATTCTTCTTGCTCTCGGGGCCCCATCCCAGATGCTCCTCCCACCGGTAACCTCGAGCTACCCTGGAGTCGTGTAGCGATGTTGCGTCGCACCATCTGATCGACATGTCTCCATGCCATGCGACCTCCAGCCTGCACTTGGTATGTAACCGGACCCTCCCTATGTGCCACCACTCCATGGACCCACTTGGGTCCAGCTCCATAGTTGTGTATTAACACTGGGTCCTTTTCACTAAACTGTCTCATTTTACCATCACACCCATCCTCCAATAACCCTTTTCCCGCACCCGACAGCGACCGTGGGTGCAGCGTCAAGAGTTCGGCAGGCGTCTTCTACGTGACTGTACTGGGAGTTGTGTGCAACGAAAAGAGCAGTCTGTGCAATCTCGTATTCCAGTCGCCTGCTTTCAACTTCTTCAATTTGTCCTTGACAGTTTGCACCGTTCGCTCGGCTTGTCCATTACTGGCTAGATGGTATTGGGGTGTATACTTGTAGATGACTCCATTCTTCTCTAGAAAGGTCTTCATTTCACTTGAAGCAAAGGCAGTCCCATTATCAGACACCACAATGTCCGGAATACCATGGTTACTAAACATACTCCTCAGCTCCTGCACCACTACAGCCAATGACATTGACGGCACCAACCGTACCTCTGGCCATTTTGAAAAGGCGTCGATGACAACCAGAAATGTTTTCCCTTGAAAGGGCCCCGCAAAATCAACATGCAGACGGGACCATGGTCTCTGGGGCATGCTCCATGGCACCTGGGTCTTTGCTGGTGCACTGCGTTCGGCCTGACATATCTGGAAATGGCTTACAATCTCTTCATGTCTTCGTCCAGTTTTGGCCACCATATGTAGCTTCGAGCTATGGCCTTTGAGCGCACCATTCCATCATGTGATGCATGTAACATTCCTAGTAGGCTACTTCGCAGCTGATGCGTAACTACCACCCGAGTTCCCCACAGCACACAATCACGGTAGACTGATTGTTCTAACCGGCGGTTCCAGTAGGGTCGAATCTCCTCACTTGGTAGTTCTTGTGGCCATCCATGCAACACAAACTGCTTCACCCTCTTCAACACTGGATCCTCGCTCACGCAATGTGCCATGGCCTGGGCGTCCGAGGGGGCATCCGGCATTGCTTCAAACATCAGGATATCTGCCACTGCCGGGACTTACCTTGGTGATGTCGACTGTGGCAACCTGCTCAAGGAGTCTGCATGTCCAATCCGAACCCCTGGCTTATGCATGATGGTGTAGTCATACATGCCCAGCAACAGACTCCACTGTAACATGCGAGGTGACAGTATGTCCGGGGTTGGGCGCTTGGGATCCAAAAGTCGTAATAATGGCTTGTGGTCCGTCACCACTGTAAATGAAATATTTACGAAATTTATTCACCCCAAATATCACCGCGAGGGCTTCCTTGTCAATCTGCGCATAGTTCGGCTCACATTTTTGCAGTATCTGCGACCCAAATGCCACCGGTCTCTCCTCGCCATCATCCATGACGTGTGCCAACACTGCACCCATGCCATACTCTGAGGCATCGCATGTTAGCACCAGAGGTCTTGTAGTGTCATAATGGACCAGCACTCAGTCGATTTGTAGCAATTCCTTGGCCTTGGTAAATGCAGTTGCATGCTGTGACTCCCATTTCCAGACAGCATTTCCATCAAGCAGTCAGTGAAGTGGCTCCAACACTCTAGCTTTATCTCTCACTAACCGCCCATAGAAATTGAGCAAGCCCAAAAAATACTGCAGGTCCTTCTTGTTTTGGGGCACTGGTACCCTATGGATTGTTTCCACTTTGTCGTGTGTGTGATGTATCCCCTCCGCATCTATCCTATAACATAGAAAATTCACCACTGCAGATGCAAAAACACACTTGGACTTCTTCAACCGTAACCCAGCCCTGTCTATCCTCGCCACTACCTCCGCTACACATGTCCAGTGCTCTTCTTCATTTGGGCCCGCTATTAACACATCGTCCAGTAGCACTACCACACCTTCTACTCCTGCTAAGAGTGTTTTCATGAGTCTCTGGAACACGGCAGGGCCACTGCTCACTCCAAACTGTAATCGGCGGACCTTAAAAAGTCCCTTGATGGTATTTACAGTCAAAAAAACTGCCGTTCCCTCGTCGACTCCAACTTGCATGTAGGCATCCTCCAAGTCCAGCTTCGTGAAATATTTCCCCCCTGCCAGCGATGCCAGAGCTTCGTTGATGGTCGTCAACGGATAACACTCTGTCTGACATGCTGGATTGATTGTGCCCTTGTAGTCAGCACATATGCGAATGGACCCATCCGATTTCATAATAGGCATGACAGGGGTCGCCCACGATGATTAGGCACTGCCTCATAAGCTCCTCGCATCACCAGCTTGTCGATTGCATCCCCTACCTTGTCCCTTATTGCAAACAGCACTTGTCTGCATTTCCTAAATACTGGTGTGGCTCCCTCTTCAAGCGCGAGGGATACCGGTGGACCCTTATACTGTCCTAAACAACTGCTGTCAAATACCTTTGGATACTTGGCTACTAGTTCGTCCACCCATCGGCTCTTCTGCACACCACTCAGTTCTTTGCAACTCTCTACCACGAAAATGCCCTCCACAGAAATCCCAAGGGGCTCCAACCAGTTCCTCCCCATCAAACTCGGCCCTTTCCCAGCCACCACTAACACCGGAAGTGATACTGCCTCACTTCCCCTTGTTTTTACCAAGCCTGTTTTAACTCCCTTAACCCGCAACTGTTCCTGGGACCATGTACGTAATGCGATGTTACACATGTCCAATGGTGGCTGTTTGGGCCTCAGGACCTTGTATGTTTACCCACTATTAACAGAAAAACTTGCACCTGTATCTATTTCCATGCAGTGTTTGTTGCCATCCAACCAAACAACCATGACAAAGGCTGGTTTACTTTTCAAAGCTCGCAGGTTATTCAAAATGTACATTGCTTCATTCTGTTCTCCCTCTTGCTCCCTTACTGTATCTGACAACATGTTAGTATGTCCAGAGTTAGACTTATTCCCCACATTTCCCTGCCGAGCTCCACCAATAGGCCTACCTTGTTTTTGTTTCGTAATACAGGCTTTCTCTATGTGGCCCTGATTGGAACAAAACCGGCACACAGTTGTCACATGCCGACACTCTTCCGCAACATGATTTCCTGTACATCGCCAACACTGTTGTTTCTATTTATTCTCCTGGGGGCCCATCATTTGTTTACGTATTCCAGTGTCCATGTTTGCCTGAATACAATCCGGACGTCTGCCGGTATGGCTTCTGCCTGCCACCGCATGCACCGGATGTTCGTCAACACGTGTTGGACTTATTTCGTCTCCTTTTCCACATAAGTCCAATATGTTCTTCCCTGTTGCCTCAGCCTCCATAGCAATATCCACTGCCTCTTTGAAGCTCAGTGCATCCTTAGACAGCAACGCGTGCTGAACCGATCTATCCCGCACAGCACACACGAGTCTGTCTCTGAACATCCTCTCCAAATGGGGGAAGTTACAATGCGTGCTCAATCACCGGAATTCCGCCAGATAGACTGCTACCGTTTCATATGCTAGCTGGTCACATTTCAAAATTTTGTATGTCTCCACAATCTCGCTGGGTTTCGGTTCGAAATGTGCGGAAAGCTTGCTGAATATCTCGGCGATGGATATCTCATCGGTAGCCTGTGGAGCTAACAACGATGAAACTAAGTTGTAGAGTTCCGCCCCACAGACAGTGAAAAATACAGCGCGTTTTGCTTCGTCGTTTTCAATTTTATTAGCTATAAAATAAAACTGCACCCTTTCGCAGTAACTCTTCCACGTGTCCCGACCTGGCACAAACTCTCCCATAACCCCAATCACCGCCATCATCACCCGCACACCACTCCACGCGCACGAACCGATCCGGAATTCCTCGTCGCCACTTTTATGTACCCGTTACACACACTGTGTCTGCATTACGCGATACATTGGTTACACAGGTTATCTGACGAGCTGTCCGCCATGATGCCAGCTGCTGACTGACGAACCATAGACAACACAACACTCTCAGCCTTACCAACCGAGCTGACAGTACATAACAACTATGCAATCAACAGTTCTTACAACAAATCAAAATTAAAGAGTATTTTTCTCTAGAAGCAATACCATAGCGAGGACTGAGAGAGAATGGAACATTCTGCAGAAGTTGGTGAATGTGAGGGGGACATGGAGAATTGGTACTGTTAGGATAGAGAAGAGACCACTCGCCACTGGGTGGTAACCCAATTGTGAGTGTAACTTATTGTTATTATTGATTGCTAACTTCAGTTTTCTTGGCAAGTGTGATACATAAAATAGTCCCTAATTGTAATGTAGTAGAGGTATTGTTTTAGTATGTATGAAGTAAGAATAGTAGTTACACCTACCTGCAAAAGATTGGCGGCTGACTCACTGACAAAGGCCTTCTTCCTCAATTCACCAAGAATACTATTCAATGTTGTATCCTTCTTCACAAGTCGTTTTTTTTCTCATCCTCAGTGCATTACACTTATTTCTGTGGTTCTTTCGTCCATTTTTCACAATAGCAAGAAACTTCTTGACCTTCCTCGGAGACTAAATATCCTGTTCATTAAAGTCACCAATGTAATGGTATCTTGAAGAAACAGAACTGGTGCCACTTGTTGAGAGCACAAAAACTAATGAAAAAATATTCAACACTCAATTTGAACACAAAACTCACGTCTCGATCAAATAACACAAACCAGACACTACACAGAAGTGGCATAAAATATATTTTTTATATGATAGTTTACACCATCTGGTAAAACATTACAGGGGTTAAATGGACTAATTTCCATTCATTGTAGCAAGGACAGTGAGAAAATAGAGTTTAATTATATATAATGATAATCATGAATTTAGCACACAAGTTTAAAACGCCATTAGTGGACATAATAAAGGATAATGTACTGTGAAGGAGGATAGAGTGGAAGAAGAGGGGATAGCAACCAGGCAGTCCACAACCCAATTGCGTGACACAGATAGATAGTTTTTTATGCATAATTCTACATGTCAAGTCACACTCTATGAAATCAGTATAGGCTAACATGTGTAGCATTAAAACACTACTATCATAAGCCTACTCATAAAGAAAATCATCAATAAAATATCAATAGTGCACCAGTTTTGTTAAAAAATTTCACTGTTTCAATTGTGGTTGTAATACTAATTGAATCGGTCATTTGAGAAACGCCATGAGTCCAAAAAACTAGTATTGAGATAATCAAGAAAAACCTTCTAGTTTCTTAAAGACTTAAATTAAAAATATACAGCTTGCTTTTTAAGTTGAATAAACATATTATCTGTGTTTTAATACCGTAACTTCCCTAAAAAAGGTAATATATATTTATTTAAGAATAAATAAAGTTAATGGACTGATGACGTTTCTGAAATGAATATCTAATTATGAAGCTGAAATATTGTTTTGGATGACATTACGCCCTGAAAATACTAACTTTAATAACATAAACACAAAAAAGGTCTTGTATTATTATACAGACATCATTTTAAGACGTAAAAAACCTTGTATGATTATACTGACATTATTTTAACATGAAAAATACGTTTCCATGTTTTACTTTTGAAATACATACGGAGTCATTGTTAGTTGTCTTTTTTTAGCTTGTAAGTTTATCATTTCACACATCGTCTGTTGCTCCTGTTGCTGTTGGCCATTCCAAATGTTCTTTAAAAAAACCTGAATGTTCATTAGGGATTTAATTGATGAGTTTTGTGATATCTTCAAGCTTCTTGATGTGGATTGGATTTTTGACTGGGTCCAAATATGTATATTCTGGGCCTAATTGATGAATTAGTATATTTTTAGGGGGAGTGGTGTAGAGTGTGTAATGGATGTTTTCATCATTGCTGTATTTTCCGAGTTAATGCTCAGGCAAGATTGGAGTGGATGGCCAGTGGCAATCTATTGGTTTTCAGAGGAGATACGTCACAAGTCAAGGACTTGTCGTTCAGAAGAGAAATGTCACAAGTCCAGGACTCGTGACGTTTCTCAATTCACTAAAACATTCTACTGCGCCTAGCACCGAGGATGTATCCTGGACTCATGCGGTTTCTTGCTGGAATGATCGGCCTTCGCATTGTTTACTTTGTTTGCCATAACTCATTTTCCATAAAAATGGACTCATGACGTTTCTCAAATGACCGATTCAATTGATAAGCATAGTACAGTATTTACTCTAGGTGTAAAGTCATAATGAAAGTTAAAATGCTCTCAGAAATTTACAACTGCTACTTCCAAGACTCACTCAAACTAAGGTAGAAGTAGTGGTGGGTATCCTACATCAGCACCAACTGACATATAAGTCACATGTAAATAAGGAAGTTAAAAAAACAGTAGGTTAAAATTAATTTGTGGTTGTTATAGTAATGTTGGTTTGGTGGATATATTGGAATTTGAGAGAAAATACTTTACCAAACATGGCTTTCATCTAAATAAGGCTGGAAAAAACTTGTTAATCGCAAATATCAGCAAAGTTGTTAAACAGTTACTTAAGAAGAAATATGCTCTTTACTTTAATGATAATTTAATTAATGTTCCAAAAAACTTGTAAAAGTATGTTTTTTGTTTTTAAATTGTAACACAATTGTTCCTTGAGTCCACCAGACTTTTAAAACATATAATGATTTTTAAGTGTTTTAACTGTGTCTTAATTAGGCTTTCAAAAGAATAAATCTACTGATAATGCAATATTTAAACTAACCATGGAGAATCTTAGCTCTAAATAATCGTTAACATATTATTAGCATTTTTATGACCTACCTATTGTGTAAATCATGAAATGGCTGGAATACTATGGAATCAGAGATTAGAGAAAGTTACAGATGGAGCATAAACACAGTTTGTAGGTATCTCTGCTGAAGCCAGGGGACGTAAGGGGGAAGCAGGTCGCCGCCATATTGTGACATGAAGAAAATCGCATTTTCTCATAAGTGATGTATGTATGGTGCTGGAAAAGTGCATGAATATTCAACAAATAAAGACTGTTGACTCGAGAAAAATGATTGTGTACAAGAGTATGTAGTAAACTACATTTCTATATACTAAGTGGAAACTTTTAACGCCAAATTTGAAGTGTTTTACTGAAATTAGGACAGCTGTGTTAACGTTGGATCGTGTTGGATGGGAATTCGAGTTCTTGGAGTGTGTATTTACGTGAAATGTCGTCTTGTTCAGCATATGGGTGCACGAACAGGAGTGCAGGGAAGGGGGCTGAACAGCTCGAAGTAGAAAAACAGAAGAAAATAACTTTTCACAAGTAAGTTTAATCATTGTCCTCGAGTGTTCAGGATATGTTAAAACATGCCTCTTGTTTGGGCCTAGTATAAATATATTTTAATACTGAATACAGAATTTATACATACACATTTTTGGCAAAATAGAAGTAGGCCTACTTATAAAATCATGGTCATGTAGTTTTGCATTTTTATTTTTGTCATTTTGCAACACAATCTTGATAATAAACGAGATACAGAAGTATGTAGGCCTAGTTTATGTTTCATTAGAAGGGTACTATAGATGACAGTCTTATTGTTATTACATTTATATGAGCCAACCAAGTAAATTTAACATCTTTTACAGACCTAACCAGCAATTTTTTTTAAATTCTGTATTCAGTTGTAACATTTGTTAAAAAAATAAAAAGCTACAGTTAGGGTTTTATTGATATCTAACATAAAACCATTTGGAATAAACTTTTCTTGATCTTCATGCAAATAAGTTTTAACAATGTCATTTAACCTATTAAGATCGAGTAGTATGAACATTTATAAGATTGGTAATAGAATAAATAATATGACTTGATATCACATTCCTTGGAAGATCATTAATTGTGTTGTTTAACAGCAAGGGTGCTAAACATCCTTGTAGTTTACCATACGTTAAATTTTCTGTCTCAGGCCTTTCATTATTGATAGTGCTTCTCCCGCAGAACATATCACTCCCATACAGTTCTCACAAGCATATTATATACAAGCATGTTATATTGAATACCATGTCATTTATCATTATGGTGACTAACAAAGGTCCCAACACACTTCCCTGCGGTACTCCTGACGTAACCTCTTCCTTCTCTGACATTGCCTTCTCCACTCTCACACTCTGAGAATTCGTTCCCTGAGAAAGTCCCCAATTCATCTCACCAACGACTTGTCCTCTAGCAGATCGTCTACCTTCCTCATCATCATTGCATGAGACACCTTGTCAAGCACCTTTTAAAAGTCTTTGAAGCACGCATCTACCGGTACCTGCTTCCCCATATCACTTCCTGCACCATATCCTCTAAAAAAAACCTGCCAACTGAGTCTCACATGAATAACCCTTTCTGAAACTATGTTCGTACTCCTGAAGCCAATTCCTCTCATTCATAATATTAACCACATACTGCACCACTAATCTCTTCGTTACCTTCCCCGTACATAATATGAGACTCTCAGGTCTGTAACTGCCAGGCCTCCTTTTATCCTCATTCCATTATGTTCCCTAAATAATCATGTTTTGCATGCTTTATTTTACTTTCTAGCTCCCTTCCCATCTGCTTCATACATTCCCAGGCTGTTGTCCTACCACAACTTTTCCACTTTGCATACTTTTTTCTACATTTCCTATACAATCTATACATAATTGCTTTCATAGTCTTCCAGCATACTCTTAATCAGTGCACCAATTGTACTTGCACCCTTTCTAAGACAAAACTGTTCAGCAAAGATATAATTTTTGGTTTGAAAATAATTGTATATGCTTACCCCTTTGTCTATGATAGTTTTCAACAGTTTTAGAGAAATAGGAAATATATAACTTTGGTAGGTCTGCTAGCATGTTTTGAAAGCTAGCATTACACAGAGTTGAAACTACCAGTATGACCATTATATATTTTTTTCTTTCAAGAAAACAATTTCTCTCCCTTTAATTTTTAAATGCACATTTTATCTTGAAATCTCTCTTTGAGTAAAGCTGGTTGGTGGCTCTTACTACCTGTTGCTAACAAGTACAATGGTATCTTTTCAGGTTTCCGAAAGACTTGGAGAAGCGACAGCAGTGGATAAAAGCTGTGCGAAGTAAAAACTGGGAACCATCAGCTAGGAGTGTTTTATGCTCTTCTCACTTTGCTGACGAGTGTTTCGACAGGACATCTCTGTGCTATGTGAGACTGTGGGAGAATGATCTTCCAACTATATTTCCTGCTTTTCCACCTCACTTGCAAAAGGTTCTGTACCAACTGCTTTTCCTGTACATATGTGTTGATGAAATTGCTTCTTTTACAATTTTGCTTCAGCAGTTCTGACAACTTAAATCAATATTTTGCTTGTATGACCCTACTTATAGATACAAAAAATTATTTCATGCAACAAATTTTTTTGATTGTAATGATAGGATCATAATTTAATGAGCAGTTTCGATGTTTTGGGGTTTAGGTATCTAACTTAAGGAAATGTATTTTTGGTGACTACACCAGTTGTCGTAATGATGAAGTAAATATTAAAAACGTACATAGATTATACCACATTATATCACGTTTCCCTAGTGACTTTAGGACTTCAAGATGAACTATTTCGACATTTTAACAAATTCAACTAGGTATACATTTTCACATGCTAGATTTACCAAGACTAGTAGTCCTGAGAGTACCGTTTCGTTGAAATACCTTACCGAACTACGCCGGAGCAGTTTAAGAAAAACATTCCCTGAGATTTTTAGAACATTATAAATGTAAATGAACTTTTGAAATAATTGTGTGCACCGTAACGGCAACTAGCTTTGAACATTATTTCTTCCTTTGTCATCATACGGATTGTCATTATTATAGTGTGCTGTAGTGACCCAGTTGCTATTTTTTTTTGAATAAATATCAATTAATAACAACAGTAATTTTAAATGTATGAATCTAATCCTGACCATAGATAATGTATGTATTTTGCTAGCAGTTAAATGTCGTTCCACGCATATACAAGAGGGCTGCAGTACCGTCATAATTCATATAACTTAAACATTTGTCACGCCACTTTGTGGGACCTTAGAGGTTATATACAGAGTTTAAAGTCTCTTGGCCATAAAGAGCTATTTCTGATGAGTAATTGCACAGGAGTTCCTTTCACAATTTAGGTGAACACTAATAAATGATGTTTTAAGTTTAAGTTTCGGCGGGGTTGAACGAAAGTTTGCATTTGAAGAACGTAATGTTTAAAGTTGGAAACAAGGAATTAGGTATTAAAGTTTGAAAGTTAATGTCGAATGAATAACAAATTTATGACTTGAGGTATAATTTATCGGAAGGAAAATTTCACTGATCAACCAGAAAAGTAAAGTAAGAAATGTGCATAGAGACTGACAGGTATGAAAGAGATCTAGATATAATGTTGAAATTCCACTGCAGCATTAGGCCATAGCTAGTATCAAATAATTGTGACCTATTTTAAAGGTATCTAAAACAGTATTTAGTATAGCAGCCTTCTGTAGTTTTTAATTCTCTGCAACAGCAGAATTTTTAATAAGTAAACGAGTGTATGTATATGCAAATAATTACTTTTAAGAGAACATGTATAGTTAACAATTCAGAAATAATGCTATATTTGTAAAATATCTGTTAATATGTTTATCTATGTTATAGTACTGAGTAAAAGTTGGCTTAGGCCTACTACATGTTTTTCTTCCAGTTCAATGACTGCAAGTAATATTGTATTTTATGTGTAACTTCTGTAATTATATGAGTACTATGGTAAATTTTGTAACATCTGTAATTGTACGAGTTTTTGTATTTACTGGGAAAAAAAGAAAAATAAATGTGTGTACATTTGTGTACTATAATATCATAGCTGATTTGTATGTCTGGACGTTCAAAAATTATAAATTAAATTTATGTGGAAAGTTGTCGATGTACTGTCTGTCATTATATATGGTTTATGGTTTGAGCTGTATGTGACAATTTTAGAGAGAGAAAAATTCTGTGTAATTTTAATACTGTTTGTAGAAGAATTTGTACTGCATTTTTTTTTACTGAATGTCAAACTGTTTTATCTATTTTCATTTTGAGAAATTCTCTGTAAATGTGTAACTTCATAAATTTGCACAACTTGTATGCACATTTGTAATATTTGCTTGTTGCTACAGTATATCAGTCTAGATGTTATTACAATACAACTTTTGTACTACAGGATTCACTGGCATTAAGATACATAATTATGTCTTGTCATTAGGTATATCAAGTACAAAGTACAGATTATCATCAACTTTCTTCTTGAGTATATTAAGCATTTTTTTAATGCAGGCTAGTTTCAGGACTCACCACTGAGAGTTTTAAATTTCTATTAATTGTAATGGAACTTTGTCCCAGAAATTTGAAACTACTGTATACAGTCGTTTCACGCAGACAATCCAAGTAGGCATCCTCAACTTTCTCAGGAACTTGTACTGAACATTGTTAAGGAATCAGTCGAATTAGTACTTATAAGTATTTGTTTCATTTAAATTATTTTTATTTTATTGTTAACTTAATAAAATTGTAATTGTGCTGACGCCGTCCCCTTGCCTGTCCTGGAAATTATGTTAGTTAAATTACGTGAAGGGAAATTTGGTCTCGAGGGCGGGGTTCTTTGCCTCGTGGCTGCAGGCAGGGACGCGTCTACAAAGGGCCTCCCGAGCTGTTATGGCCACCCAGGACGCCGTACTTATGAAAATAACACACGTTAACTTAACTGATTTATTACTGAAGCACACATTACAATCCTCCACTTCGCATAAGGCACTTTCACGTGACTGGCCGTATCATCGTTGACCTCCACTCCGCCTACACGGCCCTCGATTGGCGGTACTGGTTAGTGACTAACGGTATACCGGAGACTAGCACATCGAGGGGTGCAGGCTGCCCTGACAGCTACGGAGACGATGGCTCGTACGATAAAACATACCATTTACATGGGGCTACCGTGGTCCCGCCTGTGGCAATCTCGATAAGGGCGATGCCCGGTTCCGCGCGCTTTAGTTTTCCCATACAGTGCAAGGGGCGTCCCACCCTTACTGTATGCTGCATTGCCGACGCCGGCCTCACCCGAGCTGTGAAGCGACGTCTCCCGCGTCGGGGGCGCGGAAAAGTACCATGCTGGAAAAGTACCATACTGGTTAGGTACTTTTCCGTATGGCACAATTCCGCCTCTGTTCTTCGAAAAAGGCGGAAAAGTTCCATACTGGAAAAGTACCATACTTGAAAAAGGACGAGGCGGAATTGTGTTATATTTTTTTACACACTCCATGGAATGTCTACAATGCCTCTGTTCTTAGAATAGTGTGGAGAATTCGCCTGTATACAGCGCTGTCAACTCCAACAGTGTCTTCGGTTAACTCAAATGAAGCCAGATAGCAGCACGTCCTTTTTAAAGTATGGTACTTTTCCGGCATGGTATTTTTCTGTCTGTTTCGAAAAGGCGAAGCGGAATTGTGCCATACGGAAAACTACCATATTTTACTACAAGATTTAAAAAACATTTGTGGCAGCTATAAATTATATATTTAAGTATGGTACTTTTACAGTATGGTACTTTTCCGTCTGTTTCGAAGAGGCGAGGCGGAATTGTGCCATACGGAAAACTACCATATTTTATTACCAGATTCAATAACATTCGGGCCAGCGATAGATTGGCTATGATTTTTCATTATTTTTTTTTTAAGGTTAGTAGTATACGAATGGCGGAGCTGGGACAGGCGCCAGGCGCTGGTGCTTGGTGCCGATCCACATCTCTGACGTCACGTCCATCTCTGACGTCACGACGGCCATCTTGGATGGTTGTGACCTTGACCTTTGACCTTGACCTTGAATTTGATCCTCAAAAATCGCCAAAATCCGCCAAAATTGGGCAAAATTTGCCCAAAATTCCTCAAAAATCGCCAAAATTTCCATTTCTGTGGAAAAAAGTTCCGCCAAAAAATCTCAAAAAATTCCACAAATTAAAAATTTCTCATTTCGAGGGAAAAATTTCCCGTTTCGAGGGAAAAATTCCCGTTTTTAGTCCTTAAAAATCCCAGCGGCTGAAAATTCCTAAAACTGGCTTAAGCATCCTTAACTCAAGCCTCAGTTAAGCCATTTCTAGGAATAAGGATACCATGACCGCCATCTTGAATTATGATGTCATCGTTGCAATTTCCGTTACGGCCGCCATCTTTAAATTTATTATCCGATTTTAATGAAAAAAATTTAAAATTCATAAAACAAATTAAATAATAAAATTTTTAATAAAATATTTAAAAAACAAACATTTACGACACGGAGCTCGGAGTCCTCGGTTCGAACCCGACGAGTGCAAAAAAAATAAAAATGGCGACCGATCCTTCCCCCGAGGTGGCTGCAGGCATACTGACTCCCACCACTTTTTTATCATCATCTAGTATGACGTCATGGCCGCCATCTTGTCTTCGATGCTGGAAGCCATCATCATTGTATCGTCGGCTAGAGTGCGCCGATGACATGTTAGTTTAATTCGTATCCGCAAGAGTGCAGTAATCATTTATTACTGTGACATCCGCCATCTTGTCATTTGGCCGCCATCTTGAAAATCCGTAATTATTTAGCTAGAAATTCGGGAAAAGTTCCAAAATTCATTAAATAAATCACTCATTAATTTACATATTGATTCGATCGATTCCCGTCCTCGGTTCGATACCCGATCGTTGCAATAATGTTTAATCTTATGTAAAAAAAATAATTTAAATAAACCATGTTCAACATTCTTAAAGAGACTTTAAATCCTCTACTACCACCATCCTATCAGACATCAAGACCACCATATTGGAAATGTGTAATTTTAATGCTAGAGATCCGGGAAAAAGTTCAGAAATCATTAAATAAATTTCCGATCAATATACTGATTAATTAGATCGACTAAGATCCTTGGTACGATCTAGGATGATGCAAAAAAAATTAAATATATCATCAATTTAACATAATAGTAACAGGTTCGAGGAATTAAACACCGCAAGTTCTTTTACAAACATAATATTTATTACATAATTTCTATTCTACTACAGGATCACTTACGAAAGCCAACAATCTTATAATCATTTAGTTCCGCAGCGGTGTGAAATGACTAATTCTTAGCTCCAATCGGTTTATACTAGACAGAGTCCAGTCAGAACCTTTACAGACATAGTCCACCTCTTCTTGACAGAGTTTCTGGATACCGTTTTTAACAGTTTGCTTCACATCGTTAGAACTGTAAATTACTGCAGCAGATGTCTTGAATGCACACTTCTTCACTTCGTCATCGAACGGATATGGCTTTCCATATATACAGTCCAACCACAAGTTATATTTCAAAGGTCCGTTTGTTGCTACATCATCAGTAAGCTGATTGATTATCTTCTGTCTGATATCGTCAAGAAAATTACAAATGTCCTTCGACGCACCGAACGTATTTAGATAATAGTAGTCTTTCAACGTTCCACGAAATGCAGACTGCGCCAAGTAGAAGCCATTATCGTTCACTTGTAATGCTACGAACACAGTCTTAGGTTTAGTTCCATGTTCAGACGTCATAACAATCGGTTGCTGGGCATCTGTTTTTTTGGTTGTACGCTTTCGTGTCTCCAATCTAAAGCGAGGAGTCGAAATGTCGTCAGGTAGTTCAGCAGTAGGAGCACAGACTCCACCTTTACATTTTTTCGCATGATGTCGCAAACTGTCAATTCGAGTAAACCATTTAAGGCACTCATCACATCGAAACTTCATGCGAGAAGGATTCTTCGCGCATTTGCTCCGCTCATGTCTTCATGCATCATGGTAAAATGCGAACGACGTATCACAGTAGCTGCAAGGATACCGTGGTGATGAAGACGATCCTTTCAGACCCGATCCAGATACAGGCGTTGCAACAGTAGTACCATTTCCAGGCATTCTCTTATGCACATCGATGCATCGTTGTTGCGCCGAAACCTTTACTTTCTGCCGCACAGCAGGACCTTTGCATGCCTTCATGTGCGTTTTCATATTATCTTTTCTGGCAAACTGCTTATGACATTTCTCACAAACAAACATTTTACGATATAGGTTCTTGGCACATTCGCTCCTCTCGTGTCGCCGAGCATTGCTGTTGTTTGAGAAAATCTTGTCACAGTAACAGCACCGATGTTCGCTAGTTGTCAAATCAGCATCCATTGAAGTCTCCATCGAGGTCGTATCGTCGATCGTCGTGGTTTCCTGCACATCCAGCTCAGTAGTCATTAAGCTATCTTCTGCTGGTGGTATCACATCTGTTGAAATCTCCTCCAATGTTGACATCGTCGTCGTTGCCAACGGGATCTGCTCCACCATTGTCGTCGCTGTCGTCAAGGTTCCCGTAGACGATGATACAACGTACATCGAGTACGACGTTAAAGTCGGTAAATATGCCATCGAGTTCTCAAGAACAGGTAATTACGCGACTTATTCACCAGATGAAATAATCTAGGTGATCCTTACACAGTCGACGACAGTAACAAACTGAGCGACCTGCTGTCTAGGACTCGCTTATATACATGCACCGGATGGAATAATACGCAAGTCAAATCAAGAACCACTTACTATAATACCAGAGTCAAAACAACATTAAAAATAGAAGGACCATCAACGAAAAGGCAGCACATTTGGAAGCACCGACAACGAAAAGGCAGCACCGACAACGAAAAGGCAGCACATTTGGAAGCACCGACAACGAAAAGGCAGCACCGACAACGAAAAGGCAGCACATTTGGAAGCACCATCAACGAAAAGGCCGCACCGCCAACGAAAAGGAAGCACATTTGGAAGCACCGGCAAAGAAAAGGCAGCACCGCCCACGAAAAGGAAGCACATTTGGAAGCACCGACAAAGAAAAGGCAGCACTGACAACGAAAAGGCAGCACATTTGGAAGCACCGACAACGAAAAGGCAGCACCGACAACGAAAAGGCAGCACATTTGGAAGCACCGACAACGAAAAGGCAGCACATTTGGAAGCACCGACAAAGAAAAGGCAGCACCGCCAACGAAAAGGAAGCACATTTGGAAGCACCGACAAAGAAAAGGCAGCACCGCCAACGAAAAGGAAGCACATTTGGAAGCACCGACAACGAAAAGGCAGCACCGCCAAAGAAAAGACAGCACATTTGGAAGCACCGACAACGAAAAGGAAGCACCATCAACGAAAAGGCCGCACCGCCAACGAAAAGGAAGCACATTTGGAAGCACCGGCAAAGAAAAGGCAGCACCGCCCACGAAAAGGAAGCACATTTGGAAGCACCGACAACGAAAAGGCAGCACCGACAACGAAAAGGCAGCACATTTGGAAGCACCGACAACGAAAAGGCAGCACCGACAACGAAAAGGCAGCACATTTGGAAGCACCGACAAAGAAAAGGCAGCACCGCCAACGAAAAGGAAGCACATTTGGAAGCACCGACAAAGAAAAGGCAGCACCGCCAACGAAAAGGAAGCACATTTGGAAGCACCGACAACGAAAAGGCAGCACCGCCAAAGAAAAGACAGCACATTTGGAAGCACCGACAACGAAAAGGAAGCACCATCAACGAAAAGGCCGCACCGCCAACGAAAAGGAAGCACATTTGGAAGCACCGGCAAAGAAAAGGCAGCACCGCCCACGAAAAGGAAGCACATTTGGAAGCACCGACAAAGAAAAGGCAGCACCGCCAACGAAAAGGAAGCACATTTGGAAGCACCGACAACGAAAAGGCAGCACCATCGACGAAAAGGAAGCACATTAATTTGTCATTGACTGCAATATTCATTGGTTCCAATATTCATTGGCTCCAATATTCATTGGCTCCAATATTCAATGGCTCCAATATTCATTGACTCCAATATTCATTGGCTCCATCAGTCATTGACACCTACAGTCTTTTGGTCCCAAAAGTCTTTTGGCTCCAAATATATTAGACTAGAATTCTTCGAGTCTAAGAGACTATGAGACCACATGGTTACAGAACTACGTGACTACGAATCTTCAAGTTTACGAGACTGCGAGGCTACAGAGCTACGAAGCCTCTAGTACACAGGTTTACGTGACTGCGAGGATACAGGACTACCAGTCTGCATGAGTACTTGACTACGAAGCTACTCGTCTACAAGGCTACAATTACAGCATCTGTTTTCGTCAGAATTTTCTCTTTTGCTCCAACTGCACCACCAGCATTATGTTATAAGATTACAAGGCCGCCTGCTTACGTAGCTTCAAGTCTACGAGGATACTTGGATACGTAGCTTCAATTCTACGAGGTCCTAAGACTTCATGACTACGCGACTTCGAGCCATGAGGTTACGAGATTACGTGACTACGAATCTTCATGTTTACGAGACTGCGAGGCTACAGAGCTACGAAGCCTCTAGAAAACGAGTTTACGTGACTGCGTGGATACAGGAATACAAGTCTGCATGAGTTCTTGACTACGAAGCTACTCGTCTGCAAGGCTCCAATTGACACATCTGTCTTCGATGGAATTTTCTCTTTTGCTACATCTACGCCATCAGCATTATGTTATAAGATTACAAAGCTACTTGCTTACGTAGCTTCAAGTCTACGAGGCTCCAATACATCATGACTACGAGACTACGAACCATGAGGTTACGAGACTATGCGATTGCAAGTCTTCAAGGTTACGTCATCGCGAGGCTATAGGACTACGAAGCTTCCAGAACGCATGGTTACGAGAATGCATGACTAATTGGCCGCATGGCTACGAAACTTTATGTCTCTGACTGACTACAATAGCACTATTCAGTGGTGAGAGTTAATTTATTTCATGCAAAGGTACTTGCTGCAAGCAGTTCCGCTTTTCAACATCAGATGATGTCACGTTTTGCTTGCAGGTAAAATAATATTTATTTATTTTATGCGGGATGCGGGTTGTTCACTATCGGTCGCATAAGAAGAATGGCATCGATAGTCTTCAAGGAGAAGGAAGTTCGTCCTTCCTGCTAGTGCTTCTCAGATTTCTCACAGTCCGCCATCTTGGATTGCGACGTCACGGCTGCTATCTTGGATGGGTGTGACTTTGACCTTTGACCGAAACCGCAGGAATGATCGCAAGCACACGGATTAACCATCATAATATTGATAAGAATAATCAGGAGCACACGGAGAAAACCATCATAATATTGGCAAGAATAATCAGGAGCACACGGAGAAAAACGACACATGTTTTCTTTGATATGATAAAATTACAGAAAAAAAAAATTTAAAAATAAAAATAAATTAATAAAAAAATTTAAAATAAAAACAAAAAATACATAAAATTCTGGCTTGTACTAGAACTCTATCTTTGCTCAACAATGATAAGTTTACAAGCTAGCAGAATCAGTTTATGTATTTTTTGTTTTTATTTTAAATTTTTTTTTAAATTTATTTTTATTTTTAAATATTTTTTTTCTGTAATTTTATGATATCAAAGAAAACATGTGTCGTTTTTCTCCGTGTGCTCCTGATTATTCTTGCCAATATTATGATGGTTTTCTCCGTGTGCTCCTGATTATTCTTATCAATATTATGATGGTTAATCCGTGTGCTTGCGATCATTCCTGATGTTTCGGTCAAAGGTCAAAGTCACACCCATCCAAGATAGCAGCCGTGACGTCGCAATCCAAGATGGCGGACTGTGAGAAATCTGAGAAGCACTAGCAGGAAGGACGAACTTCCTTCTCCTTGAAGACTATCGATGCCATTCTTCTTATGCGACCGATAGTGAACAACCCGCATCCCGCATAAAATAAATAAATATTATTTTACCTGCAAGCAAAACGTGACGTCATCTGATGTTGAAAAGCGGAACTGCTTGCAGCAAGTACCTTTGCATGAAATAAATTAACTCTCACCACTGAATAGTGCTATTGTAGTCAGTCAGAGACATAAAGTTTCGTAGCCATGCGGCCAATTAGTCATGCATTCTCGTAACCATGCGTTCTGGAAGCTTCGTAGTCCTATAGCCTCGCGATGACGTAACCTTGAAGACTTGCAATCGCATAGTCTCGTAACCTCATGGTTCGTAGTCTCGTAGTCATGATGTATTGGAGCCTCGTAGACTTGAAGCTACGTAAGCAAGTAGCTTTGTAATCTTATAACATAATGCTGATGGCGTAGATGTAGCAAAAGAGAAAATTCCATCGAAGACAGATGTGTCAATTGGAGCCTTGCAGACGAGTAGCTTCGTAGTCAAGAACTCATGCAGACTTGTATTCCTGTATCCACGCAGTCACGTAAACTCGTTTTCTAGAGGCTTCGTAGCTCTGTAGCCTCGCAGTCTCGTAAACATGAAGATTCGTAGTCACGTAATCTCGTAACCTCATGGCTCGAAGTCGCGTAGTCATGAAGTCTTAGGACCTCGTAGAATTGAAGCTACGTATCCAAGTATCCTCGTAGACTTGAAGCTACGTAAGCAGGCGGCCTTGTAATCTTATAACATAATGCTGGTGGTGCAGTTGAAGCAAAAGAGAAAATTCTGACGAAAACAGATGCTGTAATTGTAGCCTTGTAGACGAGTAGCTTAGTAGTCAAGTACTCATGCAGACTGGTAGTCCTGTATCCTCGCAGTCACGTAAACCTGTGTACTAGAGGCTTCGTAGCTCTGTAGCCTCGCAGTCTCGTAAACTTGAAGATTCGTAGTCACGTAGTTCTGTAACCATGTGGTCTCATAGTCTCTTAGACTCGAAGAATTCTAGCCTAATATATTTGGAGCCAAAAGACTTTTGGGACCAAAAGACTGTAGGTGTCAATGACTGATGGAGCCAATGAATATTGGAGTCAATGAATATTGGAGCCATTGAATATTGGAGCCAATGAATATTGGAGCCAATGAATATTGGAACCAATGAATATTGCAGTCAATGACAAATTAATGTGCTCCCTTTTCGTCGATGGTGCTGCCTTTTCGTTGTCGGTGCTTCCAAATGTGCTTCCTTTTCGTTGGCGGTGCTGCCTTTTCTTTGTCGGTGCTTCCAAATGTGCTTCCTTTTCGTGGGCGGTGCTGCCTTTTCTTTGCCGGTGCTTCCAAATGTGCTTCCTTTTCGTTGGCGGTGCGGCCTTTTCGTTGATGGTGCTTCCTTTTCGTTGTCGGTGCTTCCAAATGTGCTGTCTTTTCTTTGGCGGTGCTGCCTTTTCGTTGTCGGTGCTTCCAAATGTGCTTCCTTTTCGTTGGCGGTGCTGCCTTTTCTTTGTCGGTGCTTCCAAATGTGCTTCCTTTTCGTTGGCGGTGCTGCCTTTTCTTTGTCGGTGCTTCCAAATGTGCTGCCTTTTCGTTGTCGGTGCTGCCTTTTCGTTGTCGGTGCTTCCAAATGTGCTGCCTATTCGTTGTCGGTGCTGCCTTTTCGTTGTCGGTGCTTCCAAATGTGCTGCCTTTTCGTTGTCGGTGCTGCCTTTTCTTTGTCGGTGCTTCCAAATGTGCTTCCTTTCCGTGGGCGGTGCTGCCTTTTCTTTGCCGGTGCTTCCAAATGTGCTTCCTTTTCGTTGGCGGTGCGGCCTTTTCGTTGATGGTGCTTCCTTTTCGTTGTCGGTGCTTCCAAATGTGCTGTCTTTTCTTTGGCGGTGCTGCCTTTTCGTTGTCGGTGCTTCCAAATGTGCTTCCTTTTCGTTGGCGGTGCTGCCTTTTCTTTGTCGGTGCTTCCAAATGTGCTTCCTTTTCGTTGGCGGTGCTGCCTTTTCTTTGTCGGTGCTTCCAAATGTGCTGCCTTTTCGTTGTCGGTGCTGCCTTTTCGTTGTCGGTGCTTCCAAATGTGCTGCCTTTTCGTTGTCGGTGCTGCCTTTTCGTTGTCGGTGCTTCCAAATGTGCTGCCTTTTCGTTGTCGGTGCTGCCTTTTCTTTGTCGGTGCTTCCAAATGTGCTTCCTTTTCGTGGGCGGTGCTGCCTTTTCTTTGCCGGTGCTTCCAAATGTGCTTCCTTTTCGTAGGCGGTGCGGCCTTTTCGTTGATGGTGCTTCCAAATGTGCTGCCTTTTCGTTGTCGGTGCTGCCTTTTCGTTGTCGGTGCTGCCTTTTCGTTGTCGGTGCTTCCATATGTGCTGCCTTTTCGTTGTCGGTGCTGCCTTTTCGTTGTCGGTGCTTCCAAATGTGCTGCCTTTTCGTTGATGGTCCTTCTATTTTTAATGTTGTTTTGACTCTGGTATTATAGTAAGTGGTTCTTGATTTGACTTGCGTATTATTCCATCCGGTGCATGTATATAAGCGAGTCCTAGACAGCAGGTCGCTCAGTTTGTTACTGTCGTCGACGGTGTAAGGATCACCTAGATTATTTCATCTGGTGAATAAGTCGCGTAATTACCTGTTCTTGAGAACTCGATGGCATATTTACCGACTTTAACGTCGTACTCGATGGACGTTGTATCATCGTCTACGGGAACCTTGACGACAGCGACGACAATGGTGGAGCAGATCCCGTTGGCAACGACGACGATGTCAACATTGGAGGAGATTTCAACAGATGTGATACCACCAGCAGAAGATAGCTTAATGACTACTGAGCTGGATGTGCAGGAAACCACGACGATCGACGATACGACCTCGATGGAGACTTCAATGGATGCTGATTTGACAACTAGCGAACATCGGTGCTGTTACTGTGACAAGATTTTCTCAAACAACAGCAATGCTCGGCGACACGAGAGGAGCGAATGTGCCAAGAACCTATATCGTAAAATGTTTGTTTGTGAGAAATGTCATAAGCAGTTTGCCAGAAAAGATAATATGAAAACGCACATGAAGGCATGCAAAGGTCCTGCTGTGCGGCAGAAAGTAAAGGTTTCGGCGCAACAACGATGCATCGATGTGCATAAGAGAATGCCTGGAAATGGTACTACTGTTGCAACGCCTGTATCTGGATCGGGTCTGAAAGGATCGTCTTCATCACCACGGTATCCTTGCAGCTACTGTGATACGTCGTTCGCATTTTACCATGATGCATGAAGACATGAGCGGAGCAAATGCGCGAAGAATCCTTCTCGCATGAAGTTTCGATGTGATGAGTGCCTTAAATGGTTTACTCGAATTGACAGTTTGCGACATCATGCGAAAAAATGTAAAGGTGGAGTCTGTGCTCCTACTGCTGAACTACCTGACGACATTTCGACTCCTCGCTTTAGATTGGAGACACGAAATCGTACAACCAAAAAAACAGATGCCCAGCAACCGATTGTTATGACGTCTGAACATGGAACTAAACCTAAGACTGTGTTCGTAGCATTACAAGTGAACGATAATGGCTTCTACTTGGCTCAGTCTGCATTTCGTGGAACGTTGAAAGACTACTATTATCTAAATACGTTCGGTGAGTCGAAGGACATTTGTAATTTTCTTGACGATATCAGACAGAAGATAATCAATCAGCTTACTGATGATGTAGCAACAAACGGACCTTTGAAATATAACTTGTGGTTGGACTGTATATATGGAAAGCCATATCCGTTCGATGATGAAGTGAAGAAGTGTGCATTCAAGACATCTGCTGCAGTAATTTACAGTTCTAACGATGTGAAGCAAACTGTTAAAAACGGTATCCAGAAACTCTGTCAAGAAGAGGTGGACTATGTCTGTAAAGGTTCTGGCTGGACTCTGTCTAGTATAAACCGATTGGAGCTAAGAATTAGTCATTTCACACCGCTGCGGAACTAAATGATTATAAGATTGTTGGCTTTCGTAAGTGATCCTGTAGTAGAATAGAAATTATGTAATAAATATTATGTTTGTAAAAGAACTTGCGGTGTTTAATTCCTCGAACCTGTTACTATTATGTTAAATTGATGATATATTTAATTTTTTTTGCATCATCCTAGATCGTACCAAGGATCTTAGTCGATCTAATTAATCAGTATATTGATCGGAAATTTATTTAATGATTTCTGAACTTTTTCCCGGATCTCTAGCATTAAAATTACACATTTCCAATATGGTGGTCTTGATGTCTGATAGGATGGTGGTAGTAGAGGATTTAAAGTCTCTTTAAGAATGTTGAACATGGTTTATTTAAATTATTTTTTTTACATAAGATTAAACATTATTGCAACGATCGGGTATCGAACCGAGGACGGGAATCGATCGAATCAATATGTAAATTAATGAGTGATTTATTTAATGAATTTTGGAACTTTTCCCGAATTTCTAGCTAAATAATTACGGATTTTCAAGATGGCGGCCAAATGACAAGATGGCGGATGTCACAGTAATAAATGATTACTGCACTCTTGCGGATACGAATTAAACTAACATGTCATCGGCGCACTCTAGCCGACGATACAATGATGATGGCTTCCAGCATCGAAGACAAGATGGCGGCCATGACGTCATACTAGATGATGATAAAAAAGTGGTGGGAGTCAGTATGCCTGCAGCCACCTCGGGGGAAGGATCGGTTGCCATTTTTATTTTTTTTGCACTCGTCGGGTTCGAACCGAGGACTCCGAGCTCCGTGTCGTAAATGTTTGTTTTTTAAATATTTTATTAAAAATTTTATTATTTAATTTGTTTTATGAATTTTAAATTTTTTTCATTAAAATCGGATAATAAATTTAAAGATGGCGGCCGTAACGGAAATTGCAACGATGACGTCATAATTCAAGATGGCGGTCATGGTATCCTTATTCCTAGAAATGGCTTAACTGAGGCTTGAGTTAAGGATGCTTAAGCCAGTTTTAGGAATTTTCAGCCGCTGGGATTTTTAAGGACTAAAAACGGGAATTTTTCCCTCGAAACGGGAAATTTTTCCCTCGAAATGAGAAATTTTTAATTTGTGGAATTTTTTGAGATTTTTTGGCGGAACTTTTTTCCACAGAAATGGAAATTTTGGCGATTTTTGAGGAATTTTGGGCAAATTTTGCCCAATTTTGGCGGATTTTGGCGATTTTTGAGGATCAAATTCAAGGTCAAGGTCAAAGGTCAAGGTCACAACCATCCAAGATGGCCGTCGTGACGTCAGAGATGGACGTGACGTCAGAGATGTGGATCGGCACCAAGCACCAGCGCCTGGCGCCTGTCCCAGCTCCGCCATTCGTATACTACTAAGGTTTCAAAAAATATATACAAATATTTACTAGGTGTAATATATAATATAACATCACTAGAGAATTCATACTAAAATTTAAATTTAATATATATTGCATAAACTAAGAGAAAATGAATGAAATATCTACACCTGAATTTTTTTTTATTATACCTCTTCGGATATTATCTTATGACAATGAAAAATTCACTGAGGTGCAACTCATGTAAATAAATATCCACTAGTGTCAGATATTTTTTTTATATTATTGTACTGAAAATTTGTGTAAACATCATGTTAGCTTTTATACTATATGTATCCATTGACTAGAAATTCTGTGATTATTCATAACCGGTATGTTTCAATCTTTAAAATTTGAGTAACTTCTATTATTGACTAACATATTGAAAAATTTAGCTGGGAATATTGAATTAGCATGTTAAAAAAAAGACTGCCAGCAAAACACGTATTTGTTGACTTGGTCTACATTAATATTTCAATATTATGTCAGATTTGTCTCGTAGAAATATATGTCAAGCTTCTAAAAATGTGCATGTCATCCCTGAAGACGTATATTACCATAATTTATAATATTTGAGAAATAATGCAACTGTATGTCCAGCAAGCTTCAGTTATGCTTTGTAGCATACTCTTGCAATTACACTGGTGAACGATACTATTAAAATTATTATTATTGTTATTAGGTTGGTTGACTTTTTGTTCACAAACATTAAAACTGAACCTGAGAAATAAATCAAACATTCATAACTCTTCTGTGGTAAACTTAAAGTACAGTGGCATACTCTAGAAATTTAGAGATCTTGTGTGATACCAATCCAAACGTGTTAAAAGAAATGTAACTGTTAAAGAAATATATTCATGTCAAACTTATAACAGTGCTCAAACGACATAGATTTAAGTATATTGCTACTTTTTTTTTTAACAAATAACATTTTTTCTACAAGGTGTACATTAACATTAAATGATAACTTCGATACGTACGTGGTATACTGTCTTGATTGGAACAACTTTACTTTAAAAAAAAAAAATTAAGTTACATTATGTTGTAACACCAGTTTATGATAATTATTAGGCAAAATGATACTTTTGGTATAACATAATATGTTTAAGTTCTTATGAATATTTCTACATCTAACTTAAAAAGAGGAAATATTCTGGATATATATTATTGGTTAAATTAAATTTAATAGTATTAAAATAATGAAGGCCGGGCTTCAGCCAAACTCATTGCAGTGGTGAGATAGTAATTTAAATGTAATACATTTTCTCATGCGATTTACATAATTTTTGTGATAAAATTGTGAAATAAAAACTAGATTTTGAAGACCTTATTGGCGCTATGGTTTCAAAAGTTTAAATATTTCCTTAAAGATGGTTATATGATGAGATATAATTTTCAAAGTATCATACATTTCAGGCTATTCATTTAATCACTTAAAGGGCCCGACTGCACTTTTGACTGAGTTGAATTCTTTAAAAAAAGTCCGCGAGTATGATACTCTATCTGAAAAATAAAGCGACAGCATCAGTGATGCCAACAAGTGGGAGGGCAGTACCCAGGGGCAGTTGCCCCCTCTGCGAGTTTGACTGGAAAATAGTTTCACATATAATTTGAAGAAAATTACACATAACATATTAACATCTGTAGTGCTAATTAATGATTATGTGAGGAATACTAATAAACAGACAGATTTCCTTAAAAATTGTCTGAATAATTTTTAATTTCTATATTTAGAGTATAAAATTATGAAACAACTGACTTTGCTCACCCCCCCCCCCCACTCCAGGGAAAAAAATCCTGTGGGAGCCCCTGGACAGCATCTCTTTTTGTAATCGAAACATCGAGGAAGCGAGCTACCAGCACATGATGTTGGTGGGGGGAAGTTTAAATACTGTTTTATTGTTCACTATTTACACTTTGTTCTCCGCACTATATACATGTCTGTTCCGCTCAATCGAGTCTCGCAGTTCACTCACACACACTCCAGCTCTCGCCACCTTAGCCGCGCCGCCGGCCCAGTCCCCACTCGGCTTCAGCCGCACGCCGCTCCAAGTAGTCGCTGCTAGCTCCTGAAGTCGTCGCGCCGCTGCAGCAGCCCTCGCTCGACTCCGCACCACCGCTGTCGCACGCCTCTAACTATCGCACGATTGTCGCCAGTCGCCGGGTCGCCCCAGCACTCAATATTCTTGTCTCGCCGAGACACTCGCTCGCCAACGCACACTGCTCCAAACTATCGCACGCTGTCACCCCTATACCAGGGAGAATGCCCCGGTACCACTCTTGACTCCACTCGTCCCTTTCTGGCTTTAACGAAGGTTTTAGAAGTCGACGTACCGAGATGCTGCTGGAAAAATGACGTGACACGAAGGAGCCAGGGCGAAGGGGTGCCGCTGCCGAATGGCCCAGAACAAGCGTCGGGGCGCACTGGTATGCGTGGCGCGTCAGTAATTTGGGCCGCTTTCAGTCAGCAAGGCGGCTCCTCTGAAGCTGGCCTTGCCACCCGGCCCTCTGTGTAACTGGGTTTCCACACTGCCGGGGACGTAGACAAGTGGCGAGGAGGGCGGACTAGACTGTCGGAAAATGTCAAACACGTCGGCAATTCAAGCCACCTGGCCGGCCGCGGCCCACAACGCAGTCGTTACTACATATAATATATGGGTTAAGCTTGAGTAAACGGCTACAGGTATGCATATGTATAACTTTCACGAGTTTGTTGAAAGTAATCGCTTTTATTTGAATAATTAACGCATCTCCATACGAAAAGCAAAAAATATATATTTTTGGCCAGGTTTGTAACTCAAATACCTGCTGCATTGGCTCACGGTCGCAGAGGGACATGCCCAAATAACTGCCTTTCAATCATTAACTCATGCCAGCAGCCACTGTGAGGAAAGGACCTGTCGCCATTTTTTTTCTGCCCTCGCCGGGCTCGAACCTAGGACTCCGAGCTCCGTGTCGTAAATTTATGTTTTTTAATATTTTTTATTAAAATTTAATTAATTAAATTTTTTATAAATTTTAAATTTTTTCCATTAAAATCGGATAAAAAATGAAGATTTTAAAGATGACGGCCATAACGATAATTGCAACGGTGACATCATAAAAAAAATGGTGGAATGTTCCAGAATACAAAATGGCTGCGATCGTAAAACAACATGGCGGCGATTACATCATAAAACAAAATGGCGCCCAAATCCAAAATGGCGGTCCAATATGGCTGCCAAGAATTTTATTCAAAATTACATTTAGTGATTTTCTGCTACTAAATCAAAACTGGCAATATTTTTATCAGGTGGAAATAAAATAATATCATTACTCAGTCAAATAATAATATGCTCTGAGAAGTCTGAGAAGCACTAACTGGAAGGACGAACTTCCTTCTCCTTGGAGTCTAGCGAAGCCATCCTTCTTTTGCGATCGTTAGTGAGCATCCCGCATCCCGCATAAAAGAACTACATATTATTTACCTGCAAGCAACACGTGGTGTCATCTGTTGTTGAAAAGCAGAACTACTTGCAACAAGTACCTTTGCATGAGATAAATTAACTCTCGCTGACTAAATAATTAAAAAATTATATTTAAGTAATGGTTACAATTTAAAAACCTCTTAGTTTTGCATCTAACATTAGTCACAGAAGCTACCATGGATCATGGTTTTTTTATCTGCAGCTGAATCGGAAGGCAGCCGCTGTAGATACTGTAGCAAGGATTTTGTCATGAGAAGGAATGCTAGACGTCATGAGAAGAATTATTGTGTTAAAAACCCACTACGCAAAGTGTTAAGCTGTAATCGGTGTAGCAGATTGTTAACACGAATTTACAGCTTAAAAAGACATGGTAGAACATGTAAAGCCAAGCCTACTTACGGCATAGAGGACATCGATGGATCCACTAGACTAAAGAAGAGTGATCTGAATTATGTCAATAATTTTCCTTGTCCTGAGCATGATGGTATGAGCTCACCCGAACGTGACGAAGAACATAAATTGAAGGATGCTGATGGCTTCGGGAAGACTGAAACTAATGGAAGTAACAACATCGTGAAAAGTGAAAAAACATTCAAGCCCATATTCAGTAGATCCTCCATACTTTGTAAAAATGATGGACTCCTAAAAAGGAAGCATGAAGACGATGAAGATGCTTCGACATCAACGATATCGAATTGTTACGGTAATCTGGGTGAAGACGATGCCTTCCACGGTGATTGCTACAGTGACTCTGAAGCCGGTGTCGTAATCGATGACTGTGCTGAAGCAGCTAAAGCAGGCAAGATCGAAGACTGTGATGGTGTCCTGAGATCAAAACGATGGAAACGTCGTGATATATTAAATACATCTGATCAAGCTTGTGATGATCACTGGCTCGATGATGACAGTTACCCTGAGGTTGGTGTTAAAACGGAAGACACCAGAGATCATAATATTTATTATAAACGTGCAAGGAATATGGCAGAAGAGATTACACACACATCATGGAAAGATCCAAACATATTGGTTGACCGGCTAAGACTGTTCGTGGCATCTGTTCGTAGAGGAAACTACTCGCATATCGATGAAGTACCGTCCATACTTAAAGAACTGCGGAAAGCTGGCTACATACAAAAATCAATTGTTTAACTGTCATGTGTGTACTATTGAAAAATAAATGATTTATTTATAGTTTTAAAAAAAGTATGTTTTATTTATTGTATTCTGATTTCCAACTAAGCCTGAGTTTCCGCTACTGTATGTGTGATCATTCCGTTCCCTGTGTGTTCGTTCCGTTTCCTGTGTGTACTGTGTGTACATTCCGTTTTAGTGTGTTTACTATTTCTTCATTTCGTTTCCTGTGTGTACTGTGTGTTCATTACATTTATTGTGTGTAAATTGCGCGTATTGCGCGTACATTGCGTACATTAGGTGTTGGAGCTTTGGAGTTGTTGGAGCACTTGAAGCTTATGGCCAATTGAAGCATAGGAGCCAAATGTAGATGTATCAGATGACGCGAATTGTAGCTCTTGGAGCCTAGCGTATATTGGAGAGATCGAATTAATGAGACAAGATCATACCATAACTCATCGAATTTTTTTCGATCATATGATCCTCTTTTTTAAATGTTGTTTTGACTCTAGTATTATTGTAAATGGTTCTTTATTTGACTAGCGTATTATTCCATACGGTGCATGTATATAAGCGAGTCCTAGACAGCAGGTCGCTCAGTTTGTTACTGATGTCGGCGGTGTAAGGATCACCTAGTTTGTTTCTTCTGGTGCATAAGTCGTGTCAATTAGCTGTTCTTGAGACCTCGATGGCATCTTTACCGTCTTTAACGACGAACTCGATGGAGGTTGTACCATCGACTACGGGAACCATGACGTCAGCGACGACGATGGCGGAGCGGATCCCGTTGGCAACATCGACGTCAACACTGGAGGAGACTTCAACAGTCGAGATACCACCAGCAGAAGAGACTTTATTGTCGGTAGTGCTGGCTGTACAGGAAACCTCGCCGAATGCTGTTTCGCCATCGATGGAGACTTCAATGGATGGCGAATCGACAACAATTAACGAACATCGATGTCGTTACTGCGATAAGATTTTCTCAAACAGCAGCAATGCTCGTCGACACGAGAAGAGAGAATGTGCTAAGGATCCTTCTCGCAACATGTTTGGTTGTGAGAAATGTTGAAGTGGTCGGTGCGCGTCACTTGAACTTCGCGCCGCGCGGCGGGCTTCGGCGCTCCTTCCCTTCCTACTTTCCCCCACCCCCCCCTCTCTCTGCGTCCAGTGCTGTGTCTGACTTCCCCTCGTGAGGTGTCCGCGCATGCGCGTGGCGCCCTCTTGCTTAATTAAAACTAGGTGTAATGCCTTGAAGGCTCTTCTTGTTCGTTAGCACACTGTCGGTGCTGGTCGTGAATTAAGCATGTAGTCAGATACTTGCTTTAGAGAGAGAGTGTGACAGCGGGGAGAATGCACGTAAGTGTTTTAAGGTGGTGACCCTTACAGTAATGTAATCGGTACTTGGTAATAGCTGTACTATAAATTCTTATTTCGGCCGTCACCGTCTAAATTCTATTTGGCATTTATTGTTTTCCTTGATCGTTTTTGTATTAATACCATGCATAGTTTGTTTGACGTTTCTCCCCGTCTGGTCTACAGTCTTCGTTAGGACTTGTTTTTACGTAATGTATTTAATGTTTTATTTTGTGAGTTTTCTTTTTATTTCATGCTTTATCATGCTTTACAGTAAGCTTATACCGCCTAGTGTAGGTTAGGCCGCGGTCGCCTGCATGTTCATTTGACGTTTTTTGTATTCTCTAATGGGGCATGTCTGTGTTCACGACATTCATTATCCCTGTGTGTAAGCGTTAATACTTAATTGTAAAATTTCTATCTATCAAGTATCTTTCAAGTTTCTATCATGTATTCTATCAAGTATTTAATCCTAAAGAAAATATAGATATGCGTTCACGTATTTTGCCGTGGCATGTGTACTAGCACTATCAGTATTAAGCAAGTATTAATTATATGTGAAAGAATGATGTATTTGTATGATGAACCACGTGAGGCCTTTGCCCATAATTAAACGAACTAAGTTAACGTAACTATTTGTTACTTTAACCTTTGAATCCATCCTTGGCTATAATTGTTAGATTACCCTTTTGAACACTATTTACTCAGCATAATTTATTCAGTATTTTTAAGGATAGTGTTACACGCAGTTGAAGGTTCACGTGAATGTACTTCACCTGTTTACACTTTCCCATGAAGCTCATGGAAGCCTTCAACTGCGCCACTCTGCTGTGTTATGCTGACTATTAAAGTGTTTGTTTTTCTCTTTTGTCTTGCATGCACCATGGGGTCACCGGTCACGGGATGGGTGTATCGTCTGCGCCGTGACGAGCTGGTTCAAATCCTCTCCGAGGAGGGCGTTTCCTTCGAGGAGGGCGCTACTGTTGCTGTTTTGAGGAGCCTACTCGTCCAGCATGTTCGTAACTCCTGGGAATCGGCTGATGAGGTACCGTCTCGGCAGTTCCCACCCCCTTCTGGCCCCGCCTTGAACTCAAAATTTAATACAAAAATATTTTTTTCTAACCTTAAGCTTCTTCCTCGGCTTGATAGCTGCGAGCCACGAGCTGTTTTGGATTTTTTAAGTGCGGCATCACGTCTTGAAGGGCTGAAATTAGTTAGTGAGGCAGAATTGTTAAAGGCCCTGCTGAGTCTCTGTGGAGCCGCATTTTTGCAATTACTTACTGACGCAATTACTCAGAATCTTTCTTTTGCTCAGTTCAAAAGCTCAGTTTTGCAATTTGCCTGTCCTCCACGTGTGCTTGAGAGCTGTAAACGAGACTTAGTATTTAGGTTTCAATTGCCTAACGAGCCCACTCTTCAGTTCATTAATTCCGTGGCCAATTATGCGGCCGTTCTTAATTTAAACCTCACAGAAACGGAGTTAGTACAAACTATATTAGGGAATGTCTCTCTGCTTGTGCTTCAACATAGCGCCATGCTTAGTCCTCCTACAACTTTGAATGCTTTACGCAAGTGGAGCTCTGAAGTGGAGAATCGCTTGCTCGCTGTTAGAAAATATAAGGAGGAATTCCCCATTTCATCTACATCGCGGTTTTATAAGCCTAAAAACTTAGAATTTCAGCCTGCTGTGAATGTTTATTCTCAGTCTGCTCGTGCTACGCGCGCGCCGCAGCTCGTTGATTGTGCGGTTAGTGTAACCGAGCCCCTTGTCGGCTCCGGCCGCGCTACCGAGAGGCGCCCCCCTCCCACTAATGCGCCCGGCCTTAAGGCCAGCCGGTCTAGGTGTGCCAACTGCAGAAAGTTCGGTCACGCGGTGTCTGAGTGCACGCAGCCCGCTGTGAGCCGTGATTTACGCAAATGCTTTAGGTGTAACCGCGCAGGGCACTATAGGGATCAGTGTCCGGGAAACGGGCCCCGATCGGGCGTATGAGCGATCGCCGCGATCGTCGTCAAAAAAAAGCCGCCTTTCATAAATTTCACAATTTTGTTCATGTTAATTTGTTTAGTGATATTGTCCCGGCTTTAGTGGATTCCGGAGCCACTCGTTCTTTGTTGAGTGCTGATGTTTTTGATTCCTTATGTAATAAATTTCCTGCATTGCAGAGCCGTGTGACTACGTGCCCTGACGTCATTATTTGTGTAGCTAACGGAGAAGTGGTACGTGCTCACATGACAGTTGAGCTTCACATTAAAATTGCCGGATTTTCCTGGAACTGGCATTTTTACGTTATTCCTGGTTTGTGTCATTCACTTATCCTTGGTTTGGATTTTCTGGGGAAAACTCGTTGTTTGATTGACGTGGCTAATCAGCATCTTGTTTTTGGCTTTCACCCTTCATTAAAAATTAAATTAATTCCGCAGAATGCCGCCCCTGAAGTCATGTCTTGCCCTGACATGAGTGACGTGACCTTCAGAGACTCTCTGATTTCGGACGTTTTCAGTCGTTATCCTGACGTAATAAATAGTCGTATAGGTAGGTGTGATGTATTGCCCTATAAGTTTTATTTAAAGGATCGTGCGCCTGTTAAGGCCAAAGGCCACAGAGTATCACCCCCTAAACTACAAAAAAATGAAGATTATTGTTGATCGCCTCATGGAAGCTGGGGTCATTGCCCCATCTATTTCTGATTTTAGCTCGCCTACTTTTCTAGTTCCTAAAAAGGAGGCTGGAGAATTTCGCTTGGTTCACAACTTCAAATCTTTAAATGATAAGGTCATTCAGGACTCTTACGAATTACCGACGGTAGAGAGCACTCTACAACACCTAGGAGAGGCAGCCATTTTTTCCGTCATCGATTTGAACGCCAGTTTCCATAAAATCCTCCTGCATCCTGATTGCCGTAAATACACCGCATTTTCTACCCCTTGGGGACAATTTCAGTTCAATAGGGTGCCCATGGGAGTTTCATTTGGTAGTCAGGCCATGAGCCGCGTGCTGGACCATATTCTTTCTGATTTGAAGTATAAATTTGTCTTTAACTATATTGATGATATTATTGTTTATAGCGCTAGCTTAGAAGAGCACAAACAACATCTAACTCAGGTGTTTGACCGTCTTCGAGCGGCTGGGTTAACTGTTAATCCTGACAAACTTCGTTTGGCCCAGGACCATGTTAAGTTCCTTGGTTACATTATTTCTAAGGGAAAGCTCATTATGGACCCTGACAAGGTTTTACCCATAGTTAATTTTCCGCCCCCGAAAAACGTCAAGGGAATTCAGAGATTCCTAGGCATGACAGGTTACTATGCACGCTTTATACCGGACTATGCTGCGGTCTGTGGTCCGTTGAATAAGCTGCGCAAGAAAAACACAGCCTTTGAATGGGGTGACGCACAACAGAAAGCCTTTGATAATCTTAAGGCTCTTGTCTCTTCTCCTCCCGTTTTGATCCTTCCGGATTTTCAGCGTAGGTTCGCACTTCAGGTCGATGCGTCTAGCATTGCTCTAGGAGCCGTCCTAGGTCACCTCGAAAATGATAGATTACGTCCCATAGCTTATGCTAGCCGATCGTTGACAGACGGAGAAAGGCGTCTCGGCGTGTATGAGGAGGCGCTTGCATGCTTGTTCGGCGTTGAGAAGTTCGCCTCGTACCTGGACTGTCAGGAATTTGACCTGTACACTGACAATCAGGCACTTAGCTGGTTATTTAACCACCCTAACCAGCTAGGGAAATTAGGGCGCTGGGTGTTACGGCTGTCCCGTTTTAACTTTAAGCTACACCATCTTAAGGGTAGTGACAATGTGGTCGCGGACACGTTGTCACGGATGTTTACCCCTGAGGAGTTTGACACCAGTGCCTTGCCAGTATCTTGTTCTGAGCCGATTAGTGCCGCGGTGTGCAAGGTCTTCCCAGAGTCTTTTCTTAGTATTCGTGATTGTCAGAAGGATGACCCGCTGTGCGTTCACATACGCAGGGATTTGCATCATGGCACTGTTACGCCCTACGTAGAGGAACAAGGTGTAATTTATTACACAGGGAAGTCAGGCAAGCAGAGGAAGGCAGTGATTCCTGCCTCCCTTCGTCCGATGGTTCTTAAGTACTTTCATGACTCATTGTTGGGTGCTCACTTGGGTATCGAAAAAACGTTCCGCCGCATCAGCGCGCATCTGGCATGGCCCGAACTACGTGCAGACGTGCGTCACCACGTGAGGTCCTGTGTTGACTGTCAGGTTTCTAAACCCCCGCAATGTGCCAAGGTTGGCCTGTATTGTGCGGATCCCCCGGTTGCTCCATGGCACGTTCTGCATATGGATATTTTTGGCCCCCTTACACGCTCCAAAAAGGGAAATATTTGCATTCTAGTGGTTCTGGACATCTTTTCCAAATTTGTGTTACTACTCCCCTTAAAAAATATGAAGGCGACTAGTATTGTTAAAGCCTTAAGAGAGCAAGTGTGGAAATTTTTTGGTGCTCCTGCTATGATAACCTGTGATAATGCCCGTTACTTCCGGTCTGTATTATTTAAGGATATGTGTTTTGAATGGGCTATTAAACCCATTTAAAGTAGTCCCTATTGCCCCCAGGGTAATCAGTCTGAACGTGTAAACAAGGTGCTTAAGGCCACTCTTACTGCTTATTACAGGGATGATCAGTCGTTGTGGGACAGTGACCTTGAATTCATCAACGTGGCATTTAATTCTGCTGTCCATATGGCGACAGGGTTTCCCCCTTCCATCCCCTTCATGGGCCGTGAGTTGACCCATCCTTTGCTTAACTCCTGGGGACTGCCGCCTCTGGAACTCGCCTCTGACAGTGATTCCCTGGAGGCCATGCTTGACGATGTGAGTTGTAATCTTAAGAGGGCCCGCGAGGCTGTAGCCGCCTCTTATAACGCTACGTGGAGACCACATGGTTTTGCTGTTAATGACTTGGTTCTCTTAAAGAATTTTAAATTGCCAAAACTGGCTGATAATGTTAATTCAAAATTAATTTCTGCTTTTGTTGGGCCATTCGTGATTGATAAATTTTTGGGAGACAACACGGTCCTATTGCGTAACCCTTCTGGTACTAGAAAATATAAAAAGGCCCATGTGGGTCAATTAAAGAAATTTCATCAATAACCTTTTTTTTTCTTTTATTTGGACTGGGTTTTTTTTTTGTTGTTGTTTGGGTGTTCGTGTTTCCTTCTCTTTCTTTTTTTTCCTTTCCTCCCACCGATGCTCCCGCCACGCCCAGAAGAGGACTTCGCGCCGCAGCGCACCCGACGCTCCTCGCCCTGCCCGAGATGGCGTGACCGCAGCCGCCCGCCGGGTTCGTTGTGTCTGCAAGGTCACTTGCTTGCTGGGACGTTGGTCGCCGTCACGTCACCGATGAGGAGCGGTGGCATGGAGTCGCCGCCGTCTCCTGCCCGTGAGGGGCCGTGACGTGTGCGGAGACTGACTCTCCTGCAGCGGCCGCTTCGGATGGCCCTGCCTGCCAGGCGCCGAGCGTGGGCAGGCGGTGGGGACGCCCGCCGTTCTTGCCCTGGGTTCGCGCTGGGGGAAGGCATGCTGTTCCTGCTACTCTGGGATGAAGAAGATGCTGTCCGAATTTGAAATTATTAGGGACGTCCCGTACTTTAAACTTTCTCTTCAGCGCTGAAGACTCTTTATTTCTGTGGATACACTGAGAATCCTTACTAGGTGTCCTACACGGAAAATTATGCCAGTCATGAACTCACTTCAAGAAATTGTTATCTAGAAACATTGGTTGTATTTGTATACACATAGACATGTGTTGAACTCACTTCAAGAAATTGTTATTTAGAAACATTGGTTGTATTTGTATACACATAGACATGTGTTGAACTCACTTCAAGAAATTGTTATTTAGAAACATTGGTTGTATTTGTATACACATAGACATGTGTTGAACTCACTTCAAGAAATTGTTATTTAGAAACATTGTTTGTATTCGTATACACAGTGAAATGTGTTGAACTCACTTCAAGAAATCGTCAGTTAGATATCAATAAATTGTTATTTAGAAACATTTGTTTGTATTTGTACACACATAGAATTGTGTTGACTTGACATTTGAGTTACTTCAAGAGTTGTGACCGGACCTGCAGTTCCTCGTGTCCTTGTGACTTGGTTGGCGAGGCTCGCGGTTGCGTTCGTCAAGGGTGGGGGAGTTGAAGTGGTCGGTGCGCGTCACTTGAACTTCGCGCCGCGCGGCGGGCTTCGGCGCTCCTTCCTTTCCTACTTTCCCCCCCCCCCCCCCTCTCTCTGCGTCCAGTGCTGTGTCTGACTTCCCCTCGTGAGGTGTCCGCGCATGCGCGTGGCGCCCTCTTGCTTAATTAAAACTAGGTGTAATGCCTTGAAGGCTCTTCTTGTTCGTTAGCACACTGTCGGTGCTGGTCGTGAATTAAGCATGTAGTCAGATACTTGCTTTAGAGAGAGAGTGTGACAGCGGGGAGAATGCACGTAAGTGTTTTAAGGTGGTGACCCTTACAGTAATGTAATCGGTACTTGGTAATAGCTGTACTATAAATTCTTATTTCGGCCGTCACCGTCTAAATTATATTTGGCATTTATTGTTTTCCTTGATCGTTTTTGTATTAATACCATGCATAGTTTGTTTGACGTTTCTCCCCGTCTGGTCTACAGTCTTCGTTAGGACTTGTTTTTACGTAATGTATTTAATGTTTTATTTTGTGAGTTTTCTTTTTATTTCATGCTTTATCATGCTTTACAGTAAGCTTATACCGCCTAGTGTAGGTTAGGCCGCGGTCGCCTGCATGTTCATTTGACGTTTTTTGTATTCTCTAATGGGGCATGTCTGTGTTCACGACATTCATTATCCCTGTGTGTAAGCGTTAATACTTAATTGTAAAATTTCTATCTATCAAGTATCTTTCAAGTTTCTATCATGTATTCTATCAAGTATTTAATCCTAAAGAAAATATAGATATGCGTTCACGTATTTTGCCGTGGCATGTGTACTAGCACTATCAGTATTAAGCAAGTATTAATTATATGTGAAAGAATGATGTATTTGTATGATGAACCACGTGAGGCCTTTGCCCATAATTAAACGAACTAAGTTAACGTAACTATTTGTTACTTTAACCTTTGAATCCATCCTTGGCTATAATTGTTAGATTACCCTTTTGAACACTATTTACTCAGCATAATTTATTCAGTATTTTTAAGGATAGTGTTACACGCAGTTGAAGGTTCACGTGAATGTACTTCACCTGTTTACACTTTCCCATGAAGCTCATGGAAGCCTTCAATGTCATAAGCAGTTTTCCAGAAAAGATAATATGAAAACGCACTTGAAGACATGTAAAGGCTCTGCTGTGCGGCAGAAAGTAAAGGTTTCTATACAACAACGATGTATTGATGTTCATAAGAGTATGCCTGGAAATGGTACTACTGTTGCAACGCCAGTATCTGGATCAGGTCTGAAAAGCTCGTCTTCATCACCATGGTATCCTTGCAGCTACTGTGATACGTCGTTCGCATTTTCCCATGATGCACGAAGACATGAGCGTAGTAAATGCAAGAAGAATCCTTCTCGCATGAAGTTTCGTTGTGATGAGTGCCTTAAATGGTTTACTCGAATTGACAGTTTGCGACATCATGCGAAAAAATGTAAAGGTGGAGTCTGTGCTCCTACTGCTGAACTACCTGCCGACATAACGACTCTTCGCTTTAGATTGGAGACACGAAAGCGTACAGCCAAAAAAACAGATGCCCAGCAACCGATTGTTATGACGTCTGAACATGGAACTAAACCTAAGACTGTGTTCGGAGCATTACAAGTGAACGATAATGGCTTCTACTTGGCGCAGTCTGCATTTCGTGGAACGTTGAAAGACTACTATTATCTAAATACGTTCGGTGAGTCGAAAGACATTTGTAATTTTCTTGACGATATCAGACAGAACATGATCAATCAGCTTACTGATGACGTAGCAACAAACGGACCTTTGAAATATAACTTGTGGTTGGACTGTATTTATGGAAAGCCATATCCGTTCGATGACAAAGTGAAGAAGTGTGCATTCAAGACATCGGCTGCAGTAATTTACAGTTCTAACGATGTGAAGGAAACTGTTAAACACGGTATCCAGAAACTCTGTCAAGAAGAGGAGGACTATGTCAGTAAAGGTTCTGGTTGGACTCTGTCTAGTATAAACCGATTGGAGCTAAGAATTACTCATTTCACGCCTATGCGGACCTAAATGTTTGTAAGATTTCTAACCTTCGCCGGTGATCCTGTAGTAAAATAGAAATTAAGTAATCAAATTTATTTTGTAAAAGAACTTGTGGTGTTTTATTTTCGAACCTGTCATTTTTGAGGTATTTTTACATAAAAATTAAGATTATTTGTATCGGCCAGGGATCGAACCAAGTTTCGAATCAATCATTACTTTAATGAGTGAATTTTTTTATGAATTTTGAATTTTTCCCGAATTTCTAACATTAAAATTGTGGAGTTTCAAAAAGGCGGACGTTACGAAACATGCAGCATTAATAGGATCTAATATAGCTGCCCAAACGTAAAGTGTAACGATGAGTAGATGTATATAGTTCATCCTGGAGCAGGGGAGGGGGGAGGGGGATCGGGGATCCGATCCAGACACCTTAAGGCTTCGCTTCATCACCCATGTTGGATTACGTCACTTCCGCCGGCCATGCACACACGAACAAGTGTCCCGTTACGTTCATCAGTCATGTACGCACGAAAAAATGTCCCGTTACGTTCATCAGCCATGTACGCACGAAAAAATGTCCCGTTACGACGGACAGACCAGCTCGCCAGGACGTCTCGCTATGAAAAGTATTAGGCGGTAATAAACAGCCAGGAGGTAACGAATATAAGCCTACTTCTACACGTGTTATGAACGCCGGATACATACGGCCAGGCAACCGTGTGTTTTGGCGCGCTCTACTTCCACGACGCGCAACGGCACCGGCAAGTTTTTATTACTACCTCCTCTCAAGTTCTGATCTCCTAATACTTCACAGCAGAGAAGCGCTGTTGGTCGGAGCCCGTAGGTACTTCCTTCGCACGCCTAACCTAACCTAACCTAAACTAACCTAACCTAACCTAACCTAATCCATATGCTAATCTATGCTAACCTAATCTAACCTAACCTAACCTAACCTAAACTAACCTAACCTAACCTAAACTAACCTAACCTAACCTAACCTAATCCATATGCTAATCTATGCTAACCTAACCTAACCTAACCTAAACTAAACTAAACTAAAATAAACTAAACTAAACTAAACTAAACTAAACTAAACTAAACTAAACTAAACTAAACTAAACTAAACTAAACTAAACTAAACTAAACTAAACTAAACTTAACCTAACCTAACCTAACCTAACCTAACCTAACCTAATCCATATGCTAATCTATGCTAACCTAACCTAACCTAACCTAAACTAAACTAAACTAAACTAAACTAACCTAACCTAATCCATATGCTAATCTATGCAAACCTAACCTAACCTAAACTAAACTAACCTAACCTAACCTAACCTAATCCATATGCTAATCTATGCAAACCTAACCTAACCTAAACTAAACTAAACTAAACTAAACTAACCTAACCTAATCCATATGCTAATCTATGCTAACCTAACCTAACCTAAACTAAACTAAACTAAACCAAACCTAACCTAACCTAACCTAACCTAAACTAAACTATACTAAACTAAACTAAACTAACCTAACCTAATCCATATGCTAATCTATGCTAACCTAACCTAACCTAACCTAACCTAAACTAAACTAAACTAAACCTAACCTAACCTAACCTAACCTACCCAAACCTAACCTAACCTAACCTAACCTAATCCATATGCTAATCTATGCTAACCTAACCTAACCTAACCTAATCCATATGCTAATCTATGCTAACCTAACCTAATCCATATGCTAATCTATGCTAACCTAACCTAATCCATGCCAATCTATGCTAATCCATGTCAATCTATGCCAATCCGTATGCCAATCTATGCTAATTCGTATACCAATCTATGCTAACCTGTATGCCAATCTATGCTAATCCGTATGTCAATCTATGCTAATCCATATGTTAATCCATGCTAATCCATTTGCCATTTTGTATTTCTAGTAATTTCCACCAACTTCGAATCATGTCGTCACCATTGCAATTTTCGTTACGGTCGCCATCTTGAAAATCCGCAATTTTTATGTTAGAAAATCGGGAAAAATTTTAAAAATCATTAAAAAAATTAAATAATCGAATTAAATAAAAATCTTAAAAACCACTGTTGCAGTTATTGTTACGGTCGACATCTTGGATTATATAAATGTTGCATATTTCGTTACACCCGCCATCTTTGTTGAGTACCATATCATTCTTACACTTTTCGTTAAGACCGCCATATTGGGTCCTATTAATGTTACAATTATCGTTATGGTCGCCATCTTTAAATTTAGACACCATCTTGAAAATCTTTATTTATTATACGATTTTAATGAAAAAAAAAGTTCAAAATTCATCAAAAAATTAACTTAATAGAATTCTGTTTATATCGATTCCCGTCCTTGATTCGAAACCAGCGAGGGCAAAAAATATAAAATCAACAGATCCTTCCTCCACAGAAGCCACCTTCAGACTGACCTACCTCCACCAATAACAAGGTATTTACCATCAGCTGGTATGACGTCACCACACCTTTGACCTTGACCTTGACCTTGACCTTTGACCTTGACCTTGAAATTTAACCTTAACCTTGAAATTTGACCTCGACATTGATCTTTGACTTTGACCTTGATGTCCATCACGGATCCGTCATTTTATGTTCAGTACATGCTAGCGGTCATTGCCACCATCATGTTTTCGTCTGCTGGAGGTCACCATATTGTGTGTACTTGTCTTACTATCATGCAAATTCTATTCTAACATGCTACAGTGCAGTAATAATTTATTATTGCTGAGGTGCCCACCATCTTGAAATTTGACCGCCATGTTGAAATCATGTAATTATTTAGTTAGAAATGCGGGAAAAATTCCAATAGTCTCCGAAAAAATCAATTATTAATTTACAAATTGAATCGATGGATCCATGTCCACGGTTAGATTCTTGACCAGTGACAGTTGTAACTAATTATTAAATAAATTTTAAATTCTTTTTTCCGTTACCTTTCGCGGAGTTTATTAATCATAAGTCAATATACCTAACCAAAGAATTAATACAGTGACGATAAGCCTATCATGAAAGTCTAATTTTTGAATAATCTGAATAACCTATAAGCCGTTCATGTACAAAACCGCACATAAAGAACAATTGTCTTCAGTCCATGAGACCGAGTCATGTCATTATCAGACGTATAGGCTAGTCATTTCAGGACCACATGACCTTCGTCGTTAGCTAATTATATTCAATTAATCCATCGTGACATTTTTATACATTCTAAAGGAGCAAGTAACCTTGAAAAATATTTTAGTAACACCAAGAGGTGATAAACTAGTAAATATTCAATCACTACATTTTGTACTACGCGCAATCAACAAAAAGGAAGCACCATCAACGAAAAGACAGCACCACCAACGAAAAGGCAGCACCGACTACGAAAAGGCAGCACATTTGGAAGCACCGACTACGAAAAGGCAGCACATTTGGCAGCACCGACAACGAAAAGGCAGCACATTTGGAAGCACCGACAACGAAAAGGCAGCACATTTGGAAGCACCATCATCGAAAAGGCAGCACATTTGGAAGCTCCATCAACAAAAAAAGGCAAAAAGGAAGCACAAGTTACGAGATCTAAGTCTTAGTTAGAAATCAGAATACAAGAAATAAAAACATTAAATTCTTATAATTTAAATTATTTATTTTATTGCTTTACATTATACAAATGCAAGTAAAACAAGCCATTATTGTATGTAGCCAGCATTCCTCAGTTCCTTGAGTATGAAGGATATTTCTTTGATGCACGAATAGTTTCCTGCACAAAGCGAACCATGTAAAAGTCTTAGCCGGTCAACCAATATGTTTGGATCTTTCCATGATGTGTAATCAATCTCTTCTACCACCATCTTCCTTGCACCTTTATAAATATTACGATCTCTGGTGTCTTCCGTTTTACCACCAACCTCAGGGTAACTTTCATGTTTGAGACGGTGATCATCACAAGCTTGATCAGATTTATTTAATATATCACGTCGTTTCCACCGTTTCGGTCTCAGGACACCGCCACATTCTTCGATCTTGGCAGCTTTAGGTGTTTCATCATAGTCTATGTCTTTGTCAACAGCCTCAGAGTCACTGTAACATCACACGGAAAAGTTCAGAACTCCAATTCGCTGTGAAACCTTTCTCAAAGACACCTTTCTGCTTGGAGATTCTCACAATGTCACCAACATTAGCTTTATGCTTGCGTGTATCTTTCTTATTCGTGTTGGTGAATACAGTCCCAAGCAGACGATCATCCTTTACATCTGTCGATGGTACATCCTCCATCGAGTACGACGTTAAAGTCGGTAAAGATGCCATCGAAGTCTCAAGAACAGGCAGTTACGCGACTTATGCACCAGAAGAAACAAACTAGGTGATCCGTACACCGTCGACGGCAGTAACAAATTGGGCGTCCTGCTGTCTAGGACTCGTTTTTATACATTAACTGGTTTGAATAATACGCTAGTCAAATCAAGAACAATTTACTAAAATACTAGAGTCAAAACAACATTAAAAAAATAGAAGTACCATCAACAAAAAAGGCAGCAAATTTGGAAGCACCGACTACGAAAAGGCAGCACATTTGGAAGCACCGACAACGAAAAGGCAGCACATTTGGCAGCACCGACAACGAAAAGGCAGCACATTTGGAAGCACCGACTACGAAAAGGCAGCACATTTGGAAACACAGACTACGAAAAGGCAGCACATTTGGAAGCACCGACTACGAAAAGGCAGCACATTTGGAAGCACAGACTACGAAAAGGCAGCACATTTGGAAGCACCGACTAAGAAAAGGCAGCACATTCGGCAGCACCGACAACGAAAAGGCAGCACATTTGGCAGCACCGACAACGAAAAGGCAGCACATTTGGAAGCACCGACTACGAAAAGGCAGCACATTTGGAAGCACCGAATACGAAAAGGTAGCACATTTGACAGCACCGACAACGAAAAGGCAGCACATTTGGAAGCACCGACTACGAAAAGGCAGCACATTTGTAAACACCATCAACAAAAAGGAAGCACAATCGGAAGCACATTCATAGAAAAGGAAGCACAATCGGAAGCACAATCACAAAAAGGAAGCACATTTGGAAGCACAATCACAAAAAGGAAGCACATTTGGAAGCACAATCCACAAAAAGGAAGCACATTTGGAAGCACATTCAACGAAAAAGGAAGCACAATCATATAAACAACGCACAATCGGAAGCACAATCAACAAAAAGGAAGCACAATCGGAAGCACATTCATAGAAAAGGAAGCACAATCGGAAGCACAATCACAAAAAGGAAGCACATTTGGAAGCACAATCACAAAAAGGAAGCACATTTGGAAGCACAATCCACAAAAAGGAAGCACATTTGGAAGCACATTCAACGAAAAAGGAAGCACAATCATAGAAACAACGCACAATCGGAAGCACAATCAACAAAAAGGAAGCACATTTTGGAAGCACCATCAACAAAAAGGAAGCACATTTTGGAAGCACCATCAAAAAGGCAGCACATTTTGGAAGCACAATCAAAAAAGGCAGCACATTTGGAAGCACCATCAACAAAAGAAGGAAGCACATTTTGGAAGCACAATCAAAAAAGGCAGCACATTTGGTAACACAAGTTACGAGAACTAAGTCTTAGTTAGAAATCAGAATGCAAGAAATAAAAACATTAAATTTTTACTTTTAATATTTAATTTATTTCTTAAGATTATACAAATAGAAGTAAAATAAGCCATTATTGTATGTAGCCAGCTTTCCTCAGTTCTTCGAGTATGAAGGATATTTCTTTTATGCACGAATAGTTTCCTGCACAAAGCGAGCCATGTAGAAGTCTTAGCCGGTCAACCAATATGTTTGGATCTTTCCACGATGTGTAATCAATCTCTTCTACCACCATCTCACTTGCTTGTTTATTATAAATACTTTTAATATCACAATCGTCCCAGTGATCATAATAAGCGTTATCAGATTTATTTATTATAACACATCGTTTCCATCGTTTCGGTCTCAGGACACCGTTACATTCTTCGATCTTGTCAGCTTTAGGTGCTTCATCACAGTCTATGCTTTTGTCAACGGCCTCAGAGTCACTGTTACAATCACTGTAGAAGACATCCTCTTCACCCAGATTACCATATGAATTCGATATCGATGATGTCGAAGTGCCATTATCGTCTTCATGCTTCCTTTTTAGGAGTCCATCATTTTTACAAAGTAAGAAAGATCTACTTGAATTCGACTGGAATGTATTCTCACTTTTCACGTTAAGGATTCTTCCATTGTCTTCATTCTTCCATAAATCATCATCGTCCTTCAATTTAAGTTCTTCGTCGAGATCGGAAGAGCCACGAACATAATCTCTCTCAAGACAAGGAAAATTATTGTCGTAATGCAGATCACTATTCCTTAGTCTAGTAGATCCATCGTTGTACTCTGGCTTGTACGCAGGCTTAACGTTACAAGTTCTGTCATGTCTTTTTAAGCTCTCTCTCCGCGTAAACGACTTGTTACATCGAACGCAACTTATCATATTGCATAGTGGATTTTTAACACAGTCATTCTTCTGGTGTTGTCTTCCATTCTTTCTCAAGATAAATTCTTTGCTGCAAAACTTACACCTGTGTCCTTTCGATACAGCGACAGACACCGAATCAGGATTCATATTAGTTACTGTGACTAATGTTAGATACAAACAGACAGTTTTCCAATTGGAACCATTACTTAAATATAATTTTTTAAATATTTCTTAAGCGAGAGTTATCTCATGCAAAGGTACTTGTTGTAAGTAGTTCTGCTTTTCAACAACAGATGACACCACGTATTGCTTGCAGGTAAATATTATTTCTTTCTTTCATGCGGGATGCAGGATTCTCACTAACGATCGCAATACAGGGATGGCATCGCTAGACTCCAAGGAGAAGGTAGTTTGTTCATCCAGTTAGTGTTTCTCAGATTTCTCAGGGTATATATTATTATTATATGACTGAATAATGATTTTTTTTAAAATTCCACCTAATAAAAATAAAATAGAAGCACTCAGAGAAAACCATCAGGGATGATGTCGTTTATAAACATCATAAATTACCAATTTTTTTTAAAAAATTCCAAATTTAATTCTGATTAAGCAAAGAGTTCACAAGCCCGCTTGTGCTAGAACTCTCATGTTGCTTAATCAGAATTAAATTTGGAATTTTTTAAAAAAAATTTGTAATTTATGATGTTTATAAACGACATCATCCCTGATGGTTTTCTCTGAGTGCTTCTATTTTATTTTTATTAGGTGGAATTTTAAAAAAAATCATTATTCAGTCATATAATAATAATATATACCCTGAGAAATCTGAGAAACACTAACTGGATGAACAAACTACCTTCTCCTTGGAGTCTAGCGATGCCATCCCTGTATTGCGATCGTTAGTGAGAATCCTGCATCCCGCATGAAAGAAAGAAATAATATTTACCTGCAAGCAATACGTGGTGTCATCTGTTGTTGAAAAGCAGAACTACTTACAACAAGTACCTTTGCATGAGATAACTCTCGCTTAAGAAATATTTAAAAAATTATATTTAAGTAATGGTTCCAATTGGAAAACTGTCTGTTTGTATCTAACATTAGTCACAGTAACTAATATGAATCCTGATTCGGTGTCTGTCGCTGTATCGAAAGGACACAGGTGTAAGTTTTGCAGCAAAGAATTTATCTTGAGAAAGAATGGAAGACAACACCAGAAGAATGACTGTGTTAAAAATCCACTACGCAATATGATAAGTTGCGTTCGATGTAACAAGTCGTTTACGCGGAGAGAGAGCTTAAAAAGACATGACAGAACTTGTAACGTTAAGCCTGCGTACAAGCCAGAGTACAACGATGGATCTACTAGACTAAGGAATAGTGATCTGCATTACGACAATAATTTTCCTTGTCTTGAGAGAGATTATGTTCGTGGCTCTTCCGATCTCGACGAAGAACTTAAATTGAAGGACGATGATGATTTATGGAAGAATGAAGACAATGGAAGAATCCTTAACGTGAAAAGTGAGAATACATTCCAGTCGAATTCAAGTAGATCTTTCTTACTTTGTAAAAATGATGGACTCCTAAAAAGGAAGCATGAAGACGATAATGGCACTTCGACATCATCGATATCGAATTCATATGGTAATCTGGGTGAAGAGGATGTCTTCTACAGTGATTGTAACAGTGACTCTGAGGCCGTTGACAAAAGCATAGACTGTGATGAAGCACCTAAAGCTGACAAGATCGAAGAATGTAACGGTGTCCTGAGACCGAAACGATGGAAACGATGTGTTATAATAAATAAATCTGATAACGCTTATTATGATCACTGGGACGATTGTGATATTAAAAGTATTTATAATAAACAAGCAAGTGAGATGGTGGTAGAAGAGATTGATTACACATCGTGGAAAGATCCAAACATATTGGTTGACCGGCTAAGACTTCTACATGGCTCGCTTTGTGCAGGAAACTATTCGTGCATAAAAGAAATATCCTTCATACTCGAAGAACTGAGGAAAGCTGGCTACATACAATAATGGCTTATTTTACTTCTATTTGTATAATCTTAAGAAATAAATTAAATATTAAAAGTAAAAATTTAATGTTTTTATTTCTTGCATTCTGATTTCTAACTAAGACTTAGTTCTCGTAACTTGTGTTACCAAATGTGCTGCCTTTTTTGATTGTGCTTCCAAAATGTGCTTCCTTCTTTTGTTGATGGTGCTTCCAAATGTGCTGCCTTTTTTGATTGTGCTTCCAAAATGTGCTGCCTTTTTGATGGTGCTTCCAAAATGTGCTTCCTTTTTGTTGATGGTGCTTCCAAAATGTGCTTCCTTTTTGTTGATTGTGCTTCCGATTGTGCGTTGTTTCTATGATTGTGCTTCCTTTTTCGTTGAATGTGCTTCCAAATGTGCTTCCTTTTTGTGGATTGTGCTTCCAAATGTGCTTCCTTTTTGTGATTGTGCTTCCAAATGTGCTTCCTTTTTGTGATTGTGCTTCCGATTGTGCTTCCTTTTCTATGAATGTGCTTCCGATTGTGCTTCCTTTTTGTTGATTGTGCTTCCGATTGTGCGTTGTTTATATGATTGTGCTTCCTTTTTCGTTGAATGTGCTTCCAAATGTGCTTCCTTTTTGTGGATTGTGCTTCCAAATGTGCTTCCTTTTTGTGATTGTGCTTCCAAATGTGCTTCCTTTTTGTGATTGTGCTTCCGATTGTGCTTCCTTTTCTATGAATGTGCTTCCGATTGTGCTTCCTTTTTGTTGATGGTGTTTACAAATGTGCTGCCTTTTCGTAGTCGGTGCTTCCAAATGTGCTGCCTTTTCGTTGTCGGTGCTGTCAAATGTGCTACCTTTTCGTATTCGGTGCTTCCAAATGTGCTGCCTTTTCGTAGTCGGTGCTTCCAAATGTGCTGCCTTTTCGTTGTCGGTGCTGCCAAATGTGCTGCCTTTTCGTTGTCGGTGCTGCCGAATGTGCTGCCTTTTCTTAGTCGGTGCTTCCAAATGTGCTGCCTTTTCGTAGTCTGTGCTTCCAAATGTGCTGCCTTTTCGTAGTCGGTGCTTCCAAATGTGCTGCCTTTTCGTAGTCTGTGTTTCCAAATGTGCTGCCTTTTCGTAGTCGGTGCTTCCAAATGTGCTGCCTTTTCGTTGTCGGTGCTGCCAAATGTGCTGCCTTTTCGTTGTCGGTGCTTCCAAATGTGCTGCCTTTTCGTAGTCGGTGCTTCCAAATTTGCTGCCTTTTTTGTTGATGGTACTTCTATTTTTTTAATGTTGTTTTGACTCTAGTATTTTAGTAAATTGTTCTTGATTTGACTAGCGTATTATTCAAACCAGTTAATGTATAAAAACGAGTCCTAGACAGCAGGACGCCCAATTTGTTACTGCCGTCGACGGTGTACGGATCACCTAGTTTGTTTCTTCTGGTGCATAAGTCGCGTAACTGCCTGTTCTTGAGACTTCGATGGCATCTTTACCGACTTTAACGTCGTACTCGATGGAGGATGTACCATCGACAGATGTAAAGGATGATCGTCTGCTTGGGACTGTATTCACCAACACGAATAAGAAAGATACACGCAAGCATAAAGCTAATGTTGGTGACATTGTGAGAATCTCCAAGCAGAAAGGTGTCTTTGAGAAAGGTTTCACAGCGAATTGGAGTTCTGAACTTTTCCGTGTGATGTTACAGTGACTCTGAGGCTGTTGACAAAGACATAGACTATGATGAAACACCTAAAGCTGCCAAGATCGAAGAATGTGGCGGTGTCCTGAGACCGAAACGGTGGAAACGACGTGATATATTAAATAAATCTGATCAAGCTTGTGATGATCACCGTCTCAAACATGAAAGTTACCCTGAGGTTGGTGGTAAAACGGAAGACACCAGAGATCGTAATATTTATAAAGGTGCAAGGAAGATGGTGGTAGAAGAGATTGATTACACATCATGGAAAGATCCAAACATATTGGTTGACCGGCTAAGACTTTTACATGGTTCGCTTTGTGCAGGAAACTATTCGTGCATCAAAGAAATATCCTTCATACTCAAGGAACTGAGGAATGCTGGCTACATACAATAATGGCTTGTTTTACTTGCATTTGTATAATGTAAAGCAATAAAATAAATAATTTAAATTATAAGAATTTAATGTTTTTATTTCTTGTATTCTGATTTCTAACTAAGACTTAGATCTCGTAACTTGTGCTTCCTTTTTGCCTTTTTTTGTTGATGGAGCTTCCAAATGTGCTGCCTTTTCGATGATGGTGCTTCCAAATGTGCTGCCTTTTCGTTGTCGGTGCTTCCAAATGTGCTGCCTTTTCGTTGTCGGTGCTGCCAAATGTGCTGCCTTTTCGTAGTCGGTGCTTCCAAATGTGCTGCCTTTTCGTAGTCGGTGCTGCCTTTTCGTTGGTGGTGCTGTCTTTTCGTTGATGGTGCTTCCTTTTTGTTGATTGCGCGTAGTACAAAATGTAGTGATTGAATATTTACTAGTTTATCACCTCTTGGTGTTACTAAAATATTTTTCAAGGTTACTTGCTCCTTTAGAATGTATAAAAATGTCACGATGGATTAATTGAATATAATTAGCTAACGACGAAGGTCATGTGGTCCTGAAATGACTAGCCTATACGTCTGATAATGACATGACTCGGTCTCATGGACTGAAGACAATTGTTCTTTATGTGCGGTTTTGTACATGAACGGCTTATAGGTTATTCAGATTATTCAAAAATTAGACTTTCATGATAGGCTTATCGTCACTGTATTAATTCTTTGGTTAGGTATATTGACTTATGATTAATAAACTCCGCGAAAGGTAACGGAAAAAAGAATTTAAAATTTATTTAATAATTAGTTACAACTGTCACTGGTCAAGAATCTAACCGTGGACATGGATCCATCGATTCAATTTGTAAATTAATAATTGATTTTTTCGGAGACTATTGGAATTTTTCCCGCATTTCTAACTAAATAATTACATGATTTCAACATGGCGGTCAAATTTCAAGATGGTGGGCAACTCAGCAATAATAAATTATTACTGCACTGTAGCATGTTAGAATAGAATTTGCATGATAGTAAGACAAGTACACACAATATGGTGACCTCCAGCAGACGAAAACATGATGGTGGCAATGACCGCTAGCATGTACTGAACATAAAATGATGGATCCGTGATGGACATCAAGGTCAAAGTCAAAGATCAATGTCGAGGTCAAATTTCAAGGTTAAGGTTAAATTTCAAGGTCAAGGTCAAAGGTCAAGGTCAAGGTCAAGGTCAAAGGTGTGGTGACGTCATACCAGCTGATGGTAAATACCTTGTTATTGGTGGAGGTAGGTCAGTCTGAAGGTGGCTTCTGTGGAGGAAGGATCTGTTGATTTTATATTTTTTGCCCTCGCTGGTTTCGAATCAAGGACGGGAATCGATATAAACAGAATTCTATTAAGTTAATTTTTTGATGAATTTTGAACTTTTTTTTTCATTAAAATCGTATAATAAATAAAGATTTTCAAGATGGTGTCTAAATTTAAAGATGGCGACCATAACGATAATTGTAACATTAATAGGACCCAATATGGCGGTCTTAACGAAAAGTGTAAGAATGATATGGTACTCAACCAAGATGGCGGGTGTAACGAAATATGCAACATTTATATAATCCAAGATGTCGACCGTAACAATAACTGCAACAGTGGTTTTTAAGATTTTTATTTAATTCGATTATTTAATTTTTTTAATGATTTTTAAAATTTTTCCCGATTTTCTAACATAAAAATTGCGGATTTTCAAGATGGCGACCGTAACGAAAATTGCAATGGTGACGACATGATTCGAAGTTGGTGGAAATTACTAGAAATACAAAATGGCAAATGGATTAGCATGGATTAACATATGGATTAGCATAGATTGACATACGGATTAGCATAGATTGGCATACAGGTTAGCATAGATTGGTATACGAATTAGCATAGATTGGCATACGGATTGGCATAGATTGACATGGATTAGCATAGATTGGCATGGATTAGGTTAGGTTAGCATAGATTAGCATATGGATTAGGTTAGGTTAGCATAGATTAGCATATGGATTAGGTTAGGTTAGGTTAGGTTAGCATAGATTAGCATATGGATTAGGTTAGGTTAGGTTAGGTTAGGTTAGGTTTGGGTAGGTTAGGTTAGGTTAGGTTAGGTTTAGTTTAGTTTAGTTTAGGTTAGGTTAGGTTAGGTTAGGTTAGCATAGATTAGCATATGGATTAGGTTAGGTTAGTTTAGTTTAGTTTAGTTTAGTATAGTTTAGTTTAGGTTAGGTTAGGTTAGGTTAGGTTTGGTTTAGTTTAGTTTAGTTTAGGTTAGGTTAGGTTAGCATAGATTAGCATATGGATTAGGTTAGGTTAGTTTAGTTTAGTTTAGTTTAGTTTAGGTTAGGTTAGGTTTGCATAGATTAGCATATGGATTAGGTTAGGTTAGTTTAGTTTAGTTTAGTTTAGTTTAGGTTAGGTTAGGTTAGCATAGATTAGCATATGGATTAGGTTAGGTTAGGTTAGGTTAGGTTAGGTTTAGTTTAGTTTAGTTTAGTTTAGTTTAGTTTAGTTTAGTTTAGTTTAGTTTAGTTTAGTTTAGTTTATTTTAGTTTAGTTTAGTTTAGGTTAGGTTAGGTTAGGTTAGGTTAGCATAGATTAGCATATGGATTAGGTTAGGTTAGGTTAGGTTAGTTTATGTTAGGTTAGGTTAGTTTAGGTTAGGTTAGGTTAGGTTAGATTAGGTTAGCATAGATTAGCATATGGATTAGGTTAGGTTAGGTTAGGTTAGTTTAGGTTAGGTTAGGTTAGGCGTGCGAAGGAAGTACCTACGGGCTCCGACCAACAGCGCTTCTCTGCTGTGAAGTATTAGGAGATCAGAACTTGAGAGGAGGTAGTAATAAAAACTTGCCGGTGCCGTTGCGCGTCGTGGAAGTAGAGCGCGCCAAAACACACGGTTGCCTGGCCGTATGTATCCGGCGTTCATAACACGTGTAGAAGTAGGCTTATATTCGTTACCTCCTGGCTGTTTATTACCGCCTAATACTTTTCATAGCGAGACGTCCTGGCGAGCTGGTCTGTCCGTCGTAACGGGACATTTTTTCGTGCGTACATGGCTGATGAACGTAACAGGACATTTTTTCGTGCGTACATGACTGATGAACGTAACGGGACACTTGTTCGTGTGTGCATGGCCGGCGGAAGTGACGTAATCCAACATGGGTGATGAAGCGAAGCCTTAAGGTGTCTGGATCGGATCCCCGATCCCCCTCCCCCCTCCCCTGCCCCAGGATGAACTATATACATCTACTACGATGACATCGTACTCAACCAAGATGGCGGGCATAACGAAACATGCAGCATTTATATAATCCAATATGGCTACCATAACGATAAGTGCAGCAGTGGTTTTTGAGTAATATTTTATTAAATTTTTATTTATCAATTCAATTGATTATTTTATATTAATTTTTAATATTTTCCAGATTTTATAACATTAAAATTACAGATTTTCAAGATGGCGGACATGACGTCATACTAGGTGGCGATTTATACTTTGACATAAGTGGCGGGGGTCAGTATGCCAGCGGCTTCCTTGGAGGAAGGATCAGTCGCCATTTTTATTTTTTTTGCCATCACTGGGTTCGAACCGAGGTCTCCTAGCTCCATTACGTTAAAGTAAAATTTTTAAATTATTTATTAAAATTTTATTAATTGAATTTTGTTATAAATTTTAAAATTTTTTATTAAAATCGGATAATAAATAAAGATTTTAAAGATGGCGGACGTAACGGAAATTGCAACGGTGACGACATAATCCAAGATGGCGGTCATGGTATCCTTATTCATAGAAATGGCTTATCGGAGGCTGTAGACATGGATGATTAAGCCGTTTTTAGGAATTTGGGTTCTTTCTAGGGCAAAATGACTTTTGAGGATTTTAGAAATCCCAATTTTTGGATTGTGGAATTTTTTGAGATTTTTCGGCGGAATTTTTTTCCACAAAAATGAAAATTTTGGCGAATTTTGAGGAATTTTGGGAAAATTTCCTTTAGAGCCACTGACAACCACTAGGACCGCCCCGGGTCTCGATCACGAGACCGCGGGTGACGGCAAACTTAACTGCAAAGGTTGTAAATTGCATGTTTTTAATAAACAAAAAAGGGTGAATAGATTTCCAGCAAATTTCTTATTGACAGTAGTTTTTTATTGAAAAATAAAATATGAAAACTTCGAGTGATACGAAACATGTATTAATTTAAACCTAACATATTGTATCAAAAAAATTTTAAGGCATTCAGGTAACAATTTTAAGATATCAAGTAATAATGCAATTTTTAAAAATATATGGTGTTCCTTACCCCAAAACTAAATAAAATATACACAAATTCAAAAACCATCCCATTAGAGAAATTTTTTAAATTACACTTAATTTTATTTCTAAACAAATTTTTTTAACTGTCCTTTCTTAAGAGTGCGCGATACATGTGGTTCCGACAGTAGCGGATCCAGAGGGGGGGCTAAGGGGCTCAAGCCCCCTCCAAAAGCATCTGGGTCCACTATTGTTTTAGTGTTTGCCTTGATAAAGCCTAGCCTCAGCTGGGTCAAGCCCCTCCCAAACCAAAATCCTGGATCCGCCACTGGGTTCAGAGCAGCAAAATCGACGTTTGCGGCGGAGCAGATTCTGTAAATACCATGACATAAATTGGATTTTGGTAAAATATTATTTACAGAGTAAGGATGGATCTTAAAAATGTTATTACTCAAAATTTCGGTATGCGTCTTATTTTATTAACTAATTATTCCTAAAAACGGCGAAGTTTAGTAGACGAATGCTAGTATAATTTGATTGGAAATGGGAAGCAAAATAATAATATTGTACAACACACATGTGTGCATGAGTTAGAATCAGCAGGATAATTTAGAAGCAATACCAGCTGAAAAATCTGTTCCGCCGTAACCTTTGTAATCGGTAGACGAAGAACGAATTTTACACATCGTAGTTCACGCGTCCACACACAGATGTCGGGCACTCCGCACGCAGAGGTTCATTGCAGTAACACATAACAGATGTCGCACATGTCGGAGGTCGTCACTACTTGTTTTGTTGTATCGCGCTACCACAAAGCCACGTTTTTAAATTGAAATAGGTGGGAAACGCTGCAATTGGTGGCAATAAGATGCGTTTTAAAAAGAATAGTGACAAAGGAATCCTGCTTCTTTATGCAAGGCAGAAAAATAAAAGTTAGGTAACTTATTTTTAAATTGATGATATTAGTTTGTTTTTGATTCCAAAATCTTTAAAACGATTTTATAACACTTTCCATGTATCTGAATATTTCAAATAACAGCAGCGCAGAGACTGTAGCATCCGAGACCGGCCGCACACAGCGTGGGAAGATAGCGCGAGAGAGGGTGGGCGGCGCCGGGCTGGCGGGGCGGGCCAGTGCGCATTCCACACGCTGCGGCTGGAGGGTTTTTTTCCCCTCGTTGCAGTAATAGTCGTTAATATTTAATGATATGTTGTTTATAATGACAAAATTCACACAAGTAATACCAAATATATTTAGTTCGAAAAGTTAAAGAAATAAAATTGGTGAGAAAGGGGGGAGGGCAAATGGGCCAGCCCCGATTTTAGAAAGGCAGCGATTTTACGAATGCCATCCTTGGAACCGTGAGCCAAGGGCGCCCATACCCATGGGCAGGGTAGGGCCGTGGCCCCCTCCCCCAGCTTTCAGGAAGAGGAAAAAATGTATGGGTTTTTGAGGATTTTTGGCAAATTGTAGTTTTTGACACTTTTTGTCAATTTTTGAAGGTCTGCCCCCTCCCCTTACAAACTATTTTATAGTCTGGCCCCCCTTACAAACTGCCATATGGGCGCCCTTGCCGTGAGCATACGTAAAATCGTGGTTCTAGTATTATTAAAATGTGGAAACTAACAAGTTCCAGTGTTGTCACAAAAAACGAGCTTGAACCCAAATTTGTTGACACGAACTTGAACCGAACTTTTTTAAAGTTCGGTTCGAGTTCGAAATTTCTAACGTTCGTCCAGCCTTATGCAATACAGTAGAGCACTCCTCAACCGGAATCATTGGGGGGAGGTCTATTCCGGTTATGGGAAAATTCCGGGTAAGGGGAGTTGCGGTAGGTAGGCAAATAAAAAGGCCTTTGCTGCATATATTAACTTATATGTATAGCCAAAGTTCTACTGTAAATATTTTCCACAGTTATAAAACCATACAATAAAAAATATGTAGATCTACAAGTACTGTTTTCAAAACGTACCGGGTCGTAAAACTCCGAGCTGTTTGAATAACCTTCATTATAGCAAGCTGGCAAGTGGGTGTTTCTTATCTCTGTGGGTGGGTGCGTGCGTGAGCAATGAGGATGTTGAAGAGGGTTCGGGGGAGGTAGTAGGACTACAGCTGCAGTGTTGTGTTACTTCTGTGTTGACGTGCTAGTGATTCACACTTCCTGGAGAGTGTATAGTCACTGCCACGCACAGTTTACATTTCACATACACAAGAATAACACTTCAAGCATCTTGTTTAAAAACACAGAGATAGAAAATACAAGACGAAAACCGGTGTACCATACTTTTCTCGTAAATGGATTCGGAGTTTTGAACCCCCAAAAATCAAATTTTATTATTCTTGAATAACTTGCACTGCGTCTGATGATTTTGTAGAACGCAAATTTTTCACCACTAGATACGTAGGTTGTCATGAACATCCTTCAATGAATATAACAGCATTTCTTTTTTAGCACATTTTATCACCTGAAAAGCTAATAATAAATAAAAAAAAACCGGGGCAGGCATTACAAAGCACGTTTGCAAGGTGTAAAGTTTCCTTTCTAAAAAATCATATGCCACAGTTTACTTACTGATGATGTTAATTTCAAGATATGGAAAATTCCATTTTCGGAGGTTCGTAACTCGATTGAGTAAAGTGGTTATTAGGCTTTCGTCTTGTATTCTTTCCAGAAACAGCCTGCCGAAGTTTGTACGTATGTTTTAGATACACGTTGTGTATATATATGTAAACTTTATATGTATTCTATATATATATATAGTGCTCAATAACCAAGAGTAAAATTACTTTGGTCACGTTAGTAAACCTATGACTAGCCTATGGAAAGAAAATGCTATGTAACATGAACGAAAAAAATCTTAAGTAAAACATAATTTTTCACTCAAATTAATTACATGTTTCAATATTAATTTTCGATGGGCCCTTTCGTGGGCATCTTTATTGGAAGGCCGCGGTGTGCTAGGGTTAATGGCTGTCACTCATTAGCTGTTATAGTCTCTGTATCATATTTAGATATACGGTAGCTTCAATTACAGAACAGCCACTGAGCGACAGGCAGCAAGCCCTCCCACACCTTAGGCCGCGGCCTTCCACCATAGACGGTCATGGCTCTTAACGACACATATAATTTATTCTAATATTTGCCTGAATATAGATACACTACTTAAAATATAACAAGACTCTCTGGAAAAGGATTGAAACCCAGGCCACCGCGAATGCTAGTTTAGTAATTGTACCTTCAGAGGTAGTATATAGGTGGGTAGTTACCACGACCATGTTCTACGTTATATGAGAAGAGACATACGTTTCCTTTCTGTAGCGAAAAGTTGGCTCAATTTCAACATACCTAACACAATGATAATATAGTGAACTGTCATTCAATTTCGAAAAACCGATATGGTAATATTTTGTATTCAGAAATAACTTCCATTGAGATAATGTCCATGTTGTCCGAACTTTGACGTTCACTTTATAAAACGTTTCTGGCAGTCCAATAGTTTTCTGGTAAAATAAGATCTTTGCAATCCTGTTCACAGAGACCTTTCTCACAAGCTAAACGTCAAAATTTGTACAATGAAATATATTATAGTAGTACTGTTTAAATTATGATTGCCAGTTGTGATTGCAATAATAATTTATGTGTAATATACTGTAATGCCAGTAACAATGACTTTTAAGTTCACTTAATTGGTTACAGAGCAAATATTAAGTTGATCTATAAAAAAATGTATACTTAATTATACACAACATACATTTATAAAAGTTAACTTAAAGTTAATATTAAAGTATAGACATTTGGATTTACAGAAAATATAGAAACTATTATCTAGGTCCATTGCGGGAAAAAAAAGACAAATTCTTGTTTGACTTTTCTTAAAATCAAAAACGTAGACTATACGGACTTCACTTTTTTTTTTTTTTTAAGTTTGAAACGAAATTTGGAGAAACAATTAACAAATTTTCATTTAGAAAATAGTAAACTAGCAAACTGATTAGGATAATATTTCCTGGAGTAATTCAGCTTCAGTTGCCTGAGCCAGTACCTAGTAATTCGGGTGCCGGGATGCCGGCCAGACAGAGCGGAAAACTATTCCAGCCTATCAGGACGCGCCATTGGTATTAACACCACCTCGCGCGATAAGAGCAGAAAAAGTTGAGGTCAAGCCGATATTTTATAATGCGGAAAGTGCCGAGATCGCTGATTTTTCAGAATTGAATATGCTGTTATCTTCTCAAACTATTAACAAATTATGTTGTGTTTTATTCTCTACAAATCAACGGTATATTTGTTACAAAACACGAGTCAGAAACGTCAAGTGTATTAAATAAGGTATAAATAAGAAGTTTCGTTCTGCAGTTGTCAGGCAGATGCCAATACTTAACTATTAGGTATATAGTGTAGACTTGTATCTAAAGTTCTTTTTTTTTTCGCTTGGAGTAAAATGTAAAATAAACATGAGTGATAATTTAACTTTGTAATATTTTATGTACCAGAACTGTTGAATGGTTTTTATTTAAACGAAGTGGTGTTGTATCACACAGTTACATGCACGAAGCGTAAAGGTAGTAAAATGGACGCCGAAACAGTTAAGCATAAAATCGGCGTTCCTTTAAACGAAAAAAAAATAAAAAATCTATCCGCTCTGTCTGGTTTGTATGAAACGGGCGTGATAGTCCAGTGTCGTCTTGTGCTTCTCAGCACATCACAAAGCCGTTGCCTCGGCTGCTACAGCTGACTCAGGCCCGGTGCACACGTGCGGACATTGTCCGCGCGGCGCCGCTGCGGCGCCGCAACGTTGCCGCAGAAACACATTCACACAGTACGGACAAATACCGCACAGTCTGAACGATGCCGACTTACGAGATGGATGTGTACAAACGTAAACGGGTATTCTTTGTGTACCTAGTATACAAATGTTTATTGGATACAACTAGGAAACATTGGGCGCATCCGTTCACCGACTCAATGCTCCTGAGAGGCAGATTTGCAACAAGTTTTTTTCCTTCTCATCCTTTTCGTCAAACGATTCGCAAAATTTACGGCACATGTTGATCCACGCCCATCTTTTTTCATTACGGTCATGGATTCTTCAACGGCTACGTTCCATATCTCTGGATAACTTTTAACTTCTGCGATGAAGAGTTCAACATCTAATATGTCATCAAATTCATGTGATGCTGCCATCTCACTTTGCGGCAATCGACCGCACGTGTGCACTGCTCGATTGACACCAATGTACTAAGGAACGTAGTTGGACGTGCGGCGCCGCAGCGTGCCTGTGGGATCTACGGACAAAAATGTAAGCACAGTGGACGTGCAATGGACGTGCGGTGCCGCTGCGGCGCCGCAGCTGTGTGTGCATTACTTCTTATCAGTCAAGCCTTCCGAGAACGCATCTCCGGCGCCGCAGCGGCACCGCGCGGACAATGTCCGCACGTGTGCACCGGGCCTCATCCCACCCTATCAGCCGTCCTTCATTTATCTTTCTATCTCACTCCACTACCACCCCCCCCCCCCCCCCAACAAACCAGTGGCATTCCGTTTTCCTACTAGTTCGCGGAATCTCCACATGGTGACGCGCCGTATGCTCTTCTGGCCGAATGCAACGCTATCCTACGAGGGAAAAATGAACCACTTCAACTGACCGCGCGCGAGAAAATATTATCTCCCTCGCACTCTTAATGCCAGAGTCTGGAAGGTACACTTGTTAAAAATGCCAAAACAATTATTTTATGGGACCACCCCCTTAGCCAAACAATACCAACAGAGTCGATTAATTAGCCTTTGTCACTTTTCCGCAAGTTGTGTTAAAAAGAGTAAATTTTTTAGCACAAAATAAAAATATTGCTAATTTTTAATTTTTTTTTTTTTTACGAAACTGTGGAAAGCCATGTAAATATTTATCGTATTTATATTGTGTCGTGGATGTGCTTATATGATAAAGGAAGGGTTTCTATTACAATGCATTCAGATTTCCCCTCTAAAAAAAAGTAAATACTATTTGCCTGTACCTACTCAATATGTTATTACTTCTAGGTAAACAAAATAGAAAAATTAAACAATTTATTCCTGAACTAGTAAACAAAAAAACTATAATTTACCTGCAATGTGTACGTCCACATTTCACGATTATTTATTACCAACGCACAAACAAATAGCCCAAATAACACCTAACTTTCACTTTTACCACATATAGGCCTACACTGAGTTTTTTTTTATCTCATCGTCCACATTCTTTAAGTACCGAGCGGTCTTGTCCAGAGTTTATCAAAAGCTTTACATTATCTACCTAGCCCTACACAGCAGAAAAAGTAATTGGTATTTGCGGACACACTTCCTTCAAAATAATTCAATGCAACACTGACGCCGACCGCCAATGCTCCTCTGTCGCATAGACTGCTATGCCTCATCAACGTCTCGTAAAAACGTGTGCACCGAACGCGCTCGTGCGCGCAGCAAAGTGCAGTGCGTGCGACGAGGCGAACACCATGCAATGAGTGCTGCGCCGGCGGAAGGATCCGGCCGGGTGTGGCATGTCCCTCCGCCGCACTACAACAAATGATTTTAATTATGTTTTCCACAGGTTTTATTAAACATTATTTTCCATTAATTAATAATTAAGTCTTTGCAAAATCATGTTTCACTGTGCGATTTGTCCCGAACCTGGCCGGTTCAGTTTCCCGCGAAATTCACACAATTCCGCGGGAGGGCTGGCGGGGGAGGGGGGTCGCGCGCGGCGACACCGTCAGTGTCCTTCGAGAGCTCACCCAGGCCGGCAGCCTGCGCGCAACGCGGAACCTTCAACCTTTGCATTCACCGACATGTAGTTTTCAATAGTGTAATTTCTTTTCAACCTGTTATGTACAGTTCCGCGGTCGGCCTAAATTTACCATGAGGTACTCAACTTAATTCAATCAGTGCTCCAAGATGAGTGTTCTACGTCTTACGTAAGTACTGTGGGGAGATTATGTGGATTTACGTCGGCGCTAGACACGGGCCTACGTGTCGCTAGCCCAGTTTATCAAGTGTAATGTATTAGTGAAATAGTTGTTCGCCCAAGTGTTACCTGTCGTGTCAGGGCTTATGTATCACCGTCGTACGGCATTGAGCCGCCAAACTTAATAACGATTCAGTCCCTGGGACACATCTAGACACCACTTAGAGTCCCCAGAGACACGGGCCTACGCGCTGCTAGCCCAGTTTAGTTAGAGTTAGGTAATAGTGTAGTATATTGTGCGTCAAGATCGTGTGCCATGTCAGAGTGAATTTTTTGTAACTATCGCATCACGTGTACGAGTCCGCCCCTCACGCGCATAAAAATCGTGAGCCGCCACTGAGGAAGTGAGCTGCGCGTGTGACTAGTCGCGTCGGGCAAACCGTTACGGCCAGAACGGGCAGCACCATGTATTGGGCTGTGCTGTATTAAATTCACCAACTATCTTCAGAAGCTTTGTGTTATTATTCAGGCGTCCCGAGTGGCCATAACAGCTCGGGGGGCCCTACTGCGTTGACCCCTACCTCTAGCCACAAGGCCGAACCTTCCCTGAGATCATGAACCGAACAAAAATCACGTCTAAATAGTCAGAGGTAGCGGGGACGGCGTCAAATTGGCGCCCGACTAGTGTGGCTTTCATTTTCTAAAAATTAACTTCCAAATTTTTTTTCAAATTTTTCAAATTTTGTGCTTCAAATTAGTGCACCAGTAAGGGCTCGCGTAGGAATTCAGGAATCGCGCGGAAACGGACGCGACGCGCAGACAGCCAAAGGAGCGGGCACCTGGCGATAGGCGCGTGTCAAGTTATACGCCAGACGCGCATCAAGTTACGCGCCAGGCGCGATAACGGCTGTGGGAGCGGAAGTCCGCACGCCTCACACAGGGATCGGGTGGCGCAGCTGCTCAGCTGCTACGCGCATGAACATGAGCCGTGATGGAGCGGTAAGCATAGACATGGAAGGGGTATGCCACGCATGCCTTCTGCCAGGGTTGCCAATAAATCATGCCGCGGCAGGGATTTTCACCACCTGTACCTGCGACACGGAGAGGAAGCACAAAACAGACTTTGACAACGGAAAACCAGAGCCGACGTCTACAATTAAGTGCGGCGCGAGGGGATGTCATCGGCGGCCCGATGAGGTGGCGTTCTGCGATCAGTGCGGCACCGTGAGGCACCGCTCGTGCACCGAGGCCCGGGAGTTACTCAACTTCAGGAATGGGCTGTTCATGTGCCGCGCGTGCGAGCTCGCGCTGGACAGACCGTCAGCGATGCCGGCGGCCCCTATCGCACCGCGCCCCGGCGGCACTCTCAAACTACCGGAGTTCGGAGGGCAGGAGCACAAAGACCCCGTTAAATTCCTACAGTGATACCGGGACAGGCTGGCACGATATGCGGTACCCACGTACGCACCATGGCGCCCCGTCAGGACGGACGGGCGCGGCTCACACCGCCCGTCAACGGCCTGCACCGGGTCGTCGGCGAGCCGCACCGTACCCCAGGTGGCCCCAGCGACACCGGCAGCACCTGCGGTACCCACGTACGCACCAGCACGCCCCGTCAGGACGGACGGGCGCGGCTCACACTACCCGTCAACGGCCCGCACCGGGTCGTCGGCGAGCCGCACCGTACCCCAGGTGGCCCCGGCGACACCGGCAGCACCTGCGGTACCCACGTACGCACCAGCACGCCCTGTCAGGACGGACGGGCGCGGCTCACACTACCCGTCAACGGCCCGCACCGGGTCGTCGGCGTGCCGCACCATACCCCAGGTGGCCCTGGCGACACCGGCAGCACCAGTGGTACCCACGTACGCACCAGCACGCCCCGTCAGGACGGATGGGCGCGGCTCACACTGCCCGTCAACGGCCTGCACCGGGTCGTCGGCGAGCCGCACCGGACACCAGGTGGCCCCGGCGACACCGGCAGCACCTGCGGTGTCCGCTGACACACTGGCACGCCCCGTCAGGACGGACGTGCGCCGCTCACCCGACTCGTCAACGGCCCGCACCGGGTCGTCGGCGAGCCGCACCGGACACCAGGTGGCCCCGGCGACACTGGCAGCACCTGCGGACCGCCTGACGGCAGCGGCAGCGCCCCGGGCGCAGTGCGGTGAGTCGTTCCAATTAGGGCAGTTGGTACCTGGGGCGGGGCATTTACTCCAGATTCCCGTCAGGATGGATGGACAGCCAGTGCATGCTCTTGTCGACACGGCTGCCAGCCACACGTATGTGTCGGCTCAGTGCTCGAGCGTACGGGACATTGACTCAGGTGCGGAGGAGGTACAGTTAGCGACGCAGAGGGCGACAGCGCGTATTGTCGGTCGCGCGAACATCACCCTCTCCATCAGGGACCATGTTAGTCACACAACAGCACTAGTAGTAGAGGGACTACGGGAGACACTGATCCTAGGACTGCCTTGGCTGGCGCAGGAGGACGCCACTGTCGAGGTCAGGGAGGGGAGATTGCACGTTGGCCACCACGAGCGGCGCACAGTTTACAGCCTGGGCTATCGGCCACCCGCCGAGCAGGGGACACCCATCACGCTCGCGGACTTGAGGAATGGTGTGCCCGCTGCCCATGTAGAGCTCATAAACAATCTCTTGTCTCAACAGCCACAGGTGTTTGCTGCCACAGATATGCTCCGCCGTACCACAACCACGGAACACACCATCCCCACCCGACCTCACCAACCCCAGTTCGTAAAACCATACGGGTTCGGACCCACTGAAAGGCACGTCATCCAGACCCAGATCACGGAAATGCTACGCGATGGAGTCATCGAACCCAGTGAGTCGCCATACAACTGCCAGATTGTCATGGCGAACAAGAAAGATGGCTCCATGCGTTTTTGTGTAAATTTCAAACCAGTCAATCCAGTAACCATACCCGCCCCACCACCGCTCATCAACATAACAGACGCTTTGGCAGGGCTGGGCGACGCCCGCATCTTCACGTCCCTGGACCTCAAGTCCGGGTACTGGCAGGTGCCCGTACGTCCAGAGGACCGCCCGAAGACCGCATTCACTGCCCCTGACGGCCGGCATTTCCAGTTCTGTGCCATGCCGTTCGGGCTGATGGACGCCCCCGCGACCTTCCAGGCCATGATGGTGCGTGTGTTAGACGGGTACGCGGGCGAGTTCGCCGCCGCGTACTTGGATGACGTCATCATCTGGTCACGGTCGTGGGAGAACCACGCCCGGCACCTTGGCCTGGTCCTTGAGCGGCTGGCCAGACACGGCCTCACGTGCGCCCCCCAGAAATGCCACGTGGGCGTGGCTGAACTGGAGTACCTAGGGCACATGGTGGACGCGGAGGGTTGCCGCCCTCTGCCAAAGCACCTGAACCTTATTGAGTCCAAACCCGCCCCACGAACCCGCAAGCAGCTGCAGAAGTTGATGGGCCTTCTCAACTGGCTGCGCTCATTCATTCCGCATTTTGCCAGCGTCACCGCCCCGATGACGGACTTGCTGTCACCCAAGCTCCGGTTTCAGTGGACCAGCGAAGCGGACGCCGCCCTGGATGCGGTGAAACGGCAGTTCCGCGAGTGCCACCAGCTCGCCCGTCTGCAGCCTGACCTTCCCCTGTTCCTTCAGACAGACGCCAGTCAGGAGGGGATGGGGGCCGTCCTATACCAGGTGGGGGACAATGGCGTGCGCCGGGTGGTGGAATATGCCAGCGCCAAGTTCGGCCAGCCCGAACGGCGGTACCATGTGAGCGAGCAGGAGTGCATGGCCGTCGTTTGGGCTATGCGCCGCTACCGCCACCACCTGGAGGGCCGCCGGTTCACGCTGCGGACGGACAGCCAGTGTCTTCGCTGGCTGGACTCCGCCCAGGGCCGCAAGTCGAAGTTCACGAGGTGGGCGCTGATGCTCCAGAACTTCGACTTCGCGGTCGAGCACGTCCCTGGACGGGACAACCAGTTCGCCGACGAGTTGTCGCGCCATCCCGACCCACACAACACGTTTCAGGATGACCAGGACTGGGAGGGGCTGTTGCCGCCAGAGGGTGTCGCGCCGCCGGTCACTCCGGGGGAGGCGCCCGCAACCTTATTTCACATCCCGAGGGCCCCCGACCATCCCGCCATCTTGCCTGTGGGGACCCTGAGCGAATTAGTGGAATTCGTGAAACAGGCCCAGCAGACAGATGACCCCACACAGGCCGAGGTGCGGTCATGTGGGGAGCAGGCTCACCCCTACCACAGGTGCGTAGACGGGGTGTTGGAGACCCGGGTACCAGGGGACATGGACGCCTGGCGCCTTTATGTGCCGCTCGGTGCCCGCGAGCAGGTCATGGGCTTCCACCACATACACAAGCTGGCGGGACACCCAGGTGCACACCAAACACAGTTAGACATCCGTAAGACCTTCCATTGGCTGGGGGTGACGCGGGACGTACGGGACCTGGTGCTGCGCTGCCAGCAGTGCCAGCAGAGGAAGACGAGACAGTCTGATGGGGTGGAGCAGCAGCGTCCCCGCCGGCCCCGCGACCCGTTTCACACCCTGGCCCTGGACATAATGGGGCCCTACCCGCGGACCACCCGGGGAAAGAGGTTCTTGGTCGTCATCACAGACATTTTCACCCGGTGGGTCGAGGCCTTCCCGGTGTCCAACGTGCGCGCCGGAACCATAGCCGCCCTGCTGGACCACGAGATATTCCCGCGGTATGGTTTCGCGCGCGTGCTGTTGACGGACAACGGCTGTCAGTTCAGCGGGAGGCACTGGAGAGCTGACTGTCGCCGATGGGGTCTCGACCACCACACCACCCCCATTTACCATCCCCAGGCCAACCCCACTGAGAGGCGGAACCAGGAGGTCAAGGCGCAGCTGCGGCTGAGGTTGGGGGACGACCACTCCAAGTGGGACGTCCACCTGCCGAAGCTGTTGTATTGCCTCTGGCACCGCACCAACGCAGTCACCAGACATTCCCCTGCTGAGCTCCTGTACGGGAAGAACTTGGCGTTGCCCGGGGAAAGCAGGGTGGCCGATGTCGCCATGGGCACGGTGGCGCGCCCCAATCTTTAAGAGGGGAGGAAGCACGCCAGACAACAGCAGGCCCAATTCCTGGCGGCCCACACGCCCATTAGTAGTCACCCCCCACCCCCGATCCAGCCAGGTCAGCTGGTGTATGTCAGGCAGCACCACTTGTCATCCGGGGCGCGTAACTTTTGTGCGGGGCTGGCGCCCCGATGGTCGGAGCCGCGGGAGGTCCTGTGGAGGACGAGCCCCTCATCCTATGCGGTCCGGACGCCAAGGGGGCGGCCCGCTAAAGTGCACCGGGACGACCTGCGCGTATTCGCGCACGGGGTCAGAGTTGGCCCAACGAACCCCTCTTCACCATCCCCAACACGCCAGGAAGCCACAGATACGCCGCGGGAAGGAGCAGCACCTGAACCCACCACCCGGGGGGACATGCACACGGGTGACACAGACGGGGGTAGCCCCGATCAGGCACATGAGTGCACCCAACCCGACCTCCGGGACACCCCTAGCAGGTCCCCGGTGCCGCTGGCACGTCCCCGAGGAGGTGGGGAGTCCGTTGGTCTGGTTTCCTGACGAGGAGGGGGAGGAGGTCTGTGAGGAGGAGGGCCACGTTCCGGGTATCCGTGGACGAGCCCGAGGATGGGGAGGAGGAGCCGGACAGTAGGGATAGGCGCCCCACCCGCAGACGTCGGGCCCCGGTCAGGACGTGCTGCGCGGATGACAGCGAGCTGGTAGAGTTCGCTTCTGTCCCCGCCGTGGAGGCGAGTCGCCCGACCACCCAACCGGACACGAGGGAACCTACCACACTCTGCCCAGTGGAGACCCCTACCAGCACAATCTCCACCACACGACCACAGAGGGCCCGCCGACCCCCGGCCTACCTGGCGGAATACAAGTGGTCCAGGTCCCCGTCGAGCTACTCCACCCGGACGCAGCCCGTAGGGTGCGTTCCAGTGGTGCCAACACTCGGGGCCGGACCCATATCATCCCCCCCGTCCACGTCATCCATTCCACTACCATGTCACACCCCGACCACACTGACCCCCCCACCCACTTGTCACCATATTGAGCTAGAAGAGGCGCAAGTCGCTGCCCAGTCCCAGGGGGGTAAAGGACACGGGTCAGGGCGTAACCCCTTATCATTCATTGAGTGGGAGAGGTATTCAGGGCAGAATCTTTGCATCACAACACACCACCACTCCACCGCGTAGTGTAGGGCTCGCAGTGCGGCGAACGTCAGTGAAGTGCTCAGCGTGTGAAGCGAGGCGTTGATGCACATAGTGGTCTCAGAGAAGGGGGGGCATTTGACGCCGACCGCCAATGCTCCTCTGTCGCATAGACCGCTATGCCTCATCAACGTCTCGTAAAAACGTGTGCACCGAACGCGCTCGTGCGCGCAGCAAAGTGCAGTGCGTGCGACCAGGCGAACACCATGCAACGAGTGCTGCGCCGGCGGAAGGATCCGGCCGGGTGTGGCATGTCCCTCCGCCGCACTACAACAAATGATTTTAATTATGTTTTCCACAGGTTTTATTAAACATTGTTTTCCATTAATTAATAATTAAGTCTTTGCAAAATCATGTTTCATTGTGCGATTTGTCCCGAACCTGGCCGGTTCAGTTTCCCGCGAAATTCACAAAATTCCGCGGGAGGGCTAGCGGGGAAGGGGGGTCGCGCGCGGCGACACCGTCAGTGTCCTTCGAGAGCTCACCCAGGCCGGCAGCCTGCGCGCAACGCGGAACCTTCAACCTTTGCATTCACCGACATGTAGTTTTCAACAGTGTAATTTCTTTTCAACCTGTTATGTACAGTTCCGCGGTCGGCCTAAATTTACCATGAGGTACTCAACTTAATTCAATCAGTGCTCCAAGATGAGTGTTCTACGTCTTACGTAAGTACTGTGGGGAGATTATGTGGATTTACGTCGGCGCTAGACACGAGCCTACGTGTCGCTAGCCCAGTTTATCAAGTGTAATGTATTAGTGAAATAGTTGTTCGCCCAAGTGTTACCTGTCGTGTCAGGGCTTATGTATCACCGTCGTACGGCATTGCGCCGCCAAACTTAATAACGATTCAGTCCCTGGGACACATCTAGACACCACGTAGAGTCCCTGGGGGCACGGGCCTACGCGCTGCTAGCCCAGTTTAGTTAGAGTTAGGTAATAGTGTAGTGTATTGTGCGTCAAGATATAGTGTGCCATGTCAGAGTGTATTTTTTGTAACTATCGCATCACGTGTACGAGTCCGCCCCTCACGCGCATAAAAATCGTGAGCCGCCACTGAGGAAGTGAGCTGCACATGTGACTAGTCGCGTCGGGCAAACCGTTACGGCCAGAACGGGCAGCACCATGTATTGGGCTGTGCTGTATTAAATTCACCAACTATCTTCAGAAGCTTTGTGTTATTATTCAGGCGTCCCGAGTGGCCATAACAGCTCGGGGGGCCCTACTGCGTTGACCCCTACCTCTAGCCACAAGGCCGAACCTTCCCTGAGATCACGAACCGAACAAAAATCACATCTAAATAGTCAGAGGTAGCGGGGACGGCGTCAACACTTAAAAACACACGTAACAAAACCAAGCACATCGTAGCCACCATTTTCGTTTCTAACTGTGTACAAACACAAAAAAAAAATTATCGCTGGTTCTACCAATAACAAATCAGAAACAGATACTGGTGAAATGAAAGCAGCTTTGCTTTTAAAACTTCCTGCAAAACACAATTTTACGGTTGAATAGAGTTCTGCACCTATGGTTCAGTTTCTTTTCGGTCTTGATCATGGCTGTGGTTTCAATAAATTAATATTAAATTGATTAAATATTTTAAAAAATATATTCTTACACAAATACAGTTAACATTTTTAAATTATATTTTCATTAACTTTTCAAATATATTTCAGGAATACAGTTTTAAATATAGTTCAGGAATAATGTTTTAAATATATTTTAGGTACCTATAATGTTTCAACTATATTGATGGAAAAATTTCCAAATTGTATCAAACTAGGATGTAAGTTATTTTTCTGACAAAAATTAAATATAATATGTTTAATTTTATTATATACAGTATATGATATACAGTACTTACTAGGAAATAGGTTCTTCAATGCAAAGCACGTGCTGAAGTAGCGCAAAATGTGTTCTCACAGAGAGAGCTACAACGCGGATACGAGGCTCAAGAAACAGACTAGGCCAGTGGCAATCGGCTATAATCGTTGTTTCTAATTAAGTATGCTACATGTACCGCCGTAGCACAAAAATAAAAATTAAAAAAAAAACTGCATTCGCACATATTATGTGCTCGGCAGCAAAGTTCCAAACTCGTGCAGGTACTTTTTTTTTTTTACATGTTACTCTTTGATGTGTTCTTTTTCATCATGTTTCTTGATTTATAATTCTTGTGTAAATTATTTAAAAGACAGAAAAAAAGGCACGGTAAAAGAAAGCATCGCTGCAGTAGCTTCACCCAGTTTCAACCAATGAAAAAAATGATTTGAAATTTTGTGATGATTAAGAGAAATATTCAAAATCAAAGGTTTTAAAGGTTTAATTAAAAATGTTTTGAAACATGTTTAATGAAATATTTTTCGTGCAATATTAAATAAAGGTTTTGAAAAGACCTTATAAGTAATGTTATACAAACAACGTATTTAAAATGTTTCTTCATTAATGTTTTTCAGAATACATTTTATACATATTATAACAATGTTTTATTTTACAAATATTGCCAGTGCAATGAAGAAATATTACAAAAATATTTTTAAAATATGTTTTTGCTGCTTGGGTAGTGACGGGAGGTGTTAATATAACTGAAAACTGAATTTTTCTTACGACGATTTTGTTATGCAACGATTTTTCAGTTTAAGCAGAAATAGTGGTCTTACAAATGGACTCGTTGTGTCATTACATATGTAAATATAATTATGCCAATATGAATATAACCACAAACACAATGGATACGACATTATGTAAAAACGAGTTAAGCCACTATCAGTTACAATCTATTTTTATTACACCAAAAGTTTACTTTTAATTTATAATAAAACATTGCACCACTGATAGCGCAGAAAAGCTACATTATGCACATTGAGTCATTAAACCATGCACAGCCTTCATGTCTTCAAGAGCTTATGATAACGACTTAACCTAGAAAATCACATGTACATTTTGTGAAAGTACTCACCTTTGACAAATCAGCTATCACCACAAAACAATTAAATTTAAACACTGCGATGTATTAGGTTAACGCCACTCCCGCTGCTTGTCTATGTTTTTTAAGTAATTGTTAATTTGAAAAGTGATCTCAGGGGTTTTAATGGGGGTTCGGCCACGTGGCTGCAGGCAAGAGCGCGTCGCGGTATGTAATCCACCCGGGCTGTTCAGGCTATCCAGGACGCCTTATAAATAAATGGTAAACTTATTGACGCGACACTGCACTTTATTAAGAACCGTTACACATAATGGTTTAAGTAATGGCCACGTCTGTTGTCTGACCGTCGCGGCACGCGAGTCTCTATGCGTAGACGATGCGCGCGACCAGGATAGGTTGCAAAATGTTATATGCGAACTTATGCTGTGGCCGTTATCGGCGTGAAAGATGCGGCGGATAGTCGCGGAGTTGCAATGCTGCAACAGCTTATGCAGAGATAGACGTTAGTTTGCAAGACAGCACATACGAATGAATGTTTTTTAGTTAGTTGCAATCTAACCTGTTGCAAAACATAAAAGTCCCGAAAAGTACGTAGGTCCGGTTAGATACAAACATACATGTTACAGTCACTAATTAAACAGTTAAGACGTGGTTTGACTACACGTAGAAGTTACAAATTTAAATAAGATGAAAGTTAAATACGTAGATTAACGAGTAAGAACTCAACACACGTGGCTGGCTAGGAACCTTCGACGATAACGATTACTTGGCTTTGAAGCCGGAAACTGCGTATCTCATTTACGCTGTATTTAAACTCTGGACATGAAAATTATGTAATAAATGCAAAACTCTCTGTTGGGATAAAATAATTAGTTAACGAGTCACACGAAAAGACGTGCGACTGAGTGGGGTCGGCGCAGAGCTGGTAAAAGGATTTGAAGAACTTACACTATTGCTGAGACTTGGATGAGGCGCGAAATCTGAATGCTCTGCGTTCGCGGAGCGACCGACCCCTGCGAGTCCCCGGCGGCAACTGGCGCGAGCCCGCCCTACGGCCTCGCGCCAAGACATGTAAAGCACGGGAAAACAGCTCTGACCAGTTTTGGACTTAAATGACATATTTCACAATATATGATTATTGAACAATTGGACATAATTTCCCTTGAATTATTCTCTTTTAATTGTTATTAATTTGATTGTTTTTGTTTTAATAGAATAATTACATATTTAATTTGGTGCATTGCCGCACCTGGCTGGGCGCTGTCGTCGCCTTGGTGTTCGTCGCGGCGCACTTTTACACACTCGGCGGACATCACGCTCGGGCATGTTCGAGGCACTTAAGAGTAAGTGTTGTTGTGACATAACGACCTTTGCGGACCAGAGGGAGCACCGGCCGTTGTCGTCAAGGTATTACTACAACCACCGTTATCTGATAATGATGTTGTAACATTTCCGTAAATGAGTTGAATGATATTCATTTACCAGGAAACAACACTTCACTTGCACAAGCATGAGTAAGATGGTTTGACACGAACCCCACTACCTCTGTGTGAATTTAGGAGTATTATGTACTGTCCGGAATCTCGGAGTAGGTTCGGCCTTGTTGCGGGAGGCAGAGGTTCGACGCAGCACGGCCCCCCGAGCTCTTTAGGCCATTCGGGATGCCTGGTAAGTCCAAGAAAACACTGTGTTATAACTTATTAATTTAATCCAGCACAGGCCTTTACATGGTGCTACCCCTCCTGGCTGTAACGGTTGTCCCGAAACGAATCCTCACACGCGCGGCCACTCTCTCAGTGGCGACTCGTGATTTTATTACCCGGTAAGGTCATTCAGTTCTGACATGACATGATGATTACATATACAAACCCTAAACATAACACAACTTGAACCCTAAGCAAGATCACACTTCGCAATAACATTTACGTATTACACTAGGCTAGGATTTGTAGGCCCGCTACTCCGGTGATGCTACATGAGTCCTAAAACTGTCCCAGATACTGATGCATTAGAAAGTTGGTTACGTAGTGCCTACTGGTTGCCTCGTGCAAGCTAAAACTAAGTAGCCGACTGGCTAAGATATCGCATGAGGCGCCGACGGACCATCTTAAAGTCCTTACCCAGTACTTGCATATGTCTTAGCACGCTCATCTTGAAGCACTAATTAATTAAGTTACATACCACACGCAGGGGCGCAACAACTAAATTTCCAAAAGGGGGGCAATATTCCTTTTTATAAAGAAAAATCGATGCTCCCTATTGAAACGGGGGGTCCGGGGGTCCTCCCCCGGGAAAATTTGTATTTCAGGTGGAAAATGGTGCTATTTAAGCAGTTTTATTATCTAATAATTGATTACACAGCACTTTCTTTGCCCCCATTTGCCCCCACTTAAAGCTTTCAGAGGGGGGGCAAAATACCCTTGCCCCCCCATGTTGTTGCGCCCCTGACCATACGGTAAATCGAGGCCGACCACGGGACTGAAGGAAAAAGGTTTTAAGAATTGCTTAATTATGGTAAAATACATGTCGGTGAAAATAAAGAAAATGCTGGTCCCATGACGCGCGTAGACTGCCGGCCTCTGTGAGCTCCGGAAGGTTACTGCCGCCCTCAACGCGCGCGACCCCCCTCCACACTAGCCCTCCCGCGGAAAACGCATGATTTTCGTGGGAAACTGAACCGGCCTAGTTTGGGAGAAGGCACGGTGAAACATAATTTTGGAAGAAATAAAGTGTTAAACAATGAAAATAAAGTCAAATACATTCCTATGTAAAAAAATACATAAATACTCTTGTAGTTCGGCAGAGGGATATGCCACACCCAGCCGGTCTCCTCCGCTGGCGTGGCATTAATTGCGTGGCGTTCACCCCGTTGCACTTCCTACACTCCGGTGCACGCCCGAGCGCGTTCGGTGCACACGCTTTCGTGAGACGTTGATGAGGCATAGCGGTCTATGCGACATAGAGGAGCATTGGCGGTCTGCATCAGGTTAACTGGTTTTTGCTTAATACACAATGACCGGTATCGTGGCAGTGGGTTGACACTTGCGCCACTAGATAGCACATTAGTACAGAATTTTGCTTAAATCATTTTCGCTTCTTAAAGAATGGCATTTTATCAACCCAGCTATGTCAATAACTCAACTTTTTCACTTTTATGGGTTAACTCCCTTTTGCATAACACCATCCAATTATAAAACCATAATTTTCAGATACAGCACAGTATGCCATATTCAATGATTTCACTGGGCATGCTCCTACAGCCACAGATGTTGCAGCTATGACTGGGTCTCAGTTTAATTAGGGACTAGTAGGAACATCATGGTCTAATAACAGTAATATTACTTTTGTGATGAATTGGAAACTGAACACTAGCGATTTAACGTATAAACCTAATAGTAGCCACCAGTTGCTTTTAACTTTAGGAGAATATGTATTTTACAGAAATGAAGTAAAATTTAACCATTGAATTATATAGTGTTGTTTTTCATATTTATATCTTGTACAATTACTTCGTCAATAAATTCTTATATATGCATTCTTACTTAACTATTTGGTTGCCATAGACACTTGAGATTGTCTCAAGAATTATTGTGTTTATCTAATTGTTTTGTCGTGACTAGGGATGTAAGGGAACAAACAATTTAAATGTCGGAGTGGGCGCCACCACGTGATGTGGGCACGTGGACCCGGCGGAGACTCTCTTCAGGGCGTGACGTGACCCGTGTAGGGCTAGGCTCGGTTCCCTTAGCACGCTATATCGTTACAGTGGGCTCTTAAGGCGTCCCACACGCCTCGAGGTTCAGGAGCAGGGACACGTGGTCACTCGACTAAAAATCACACGTTCGACGTACTCCTTTTATTTCAGCAACGTTACAACACATCTCCAATCGCGCTACACCTACATACACTATGAAACTGTTAAAATGGCAACGGTGGGAGAGAATAAGTTTACAGGCTAACCAGGTCACCTTGTGTCCTGGCCTCGTTAGTTTAGGACGCAGTTCGTGATTAAATGTTCGAATTGAACTTAAATATTTATTAAAACGAGTCGGCCACCCGGAGTAGGCCTCGCAGATACAAAAAAGGTTCATGAATGATAAAAAGTCCGGCGGATGTTAAAAGATCAGTTGATTAAGAAAAATGTGAAGTTGCGCAGGCCTCACCAAGCATCCTACCCCGGGTGACGAACGGAAGCGACTGAAGAGGCCAGGGCAGCATGGCGGCCGTAAAGCGCTGGATTTACCATTAGTCTCTCCTGTTATTTATTAAAACATATTTTAACTGAAACAAATACACTAAAAATTCCATAATAAAATTATAACAAAGTTTTCTTAATTATTTAAGTTGAGTATTGATTATTTTAATTATGATTATGGTTCAAACTAGTTGCGGGTTGTTCCATTGCCTGCCGCGTGGGGCGCTACACCGTCCTTACAACTAGCACTTAAAACCTAAACACTTAGGGAATATTATTTAAAGAAAAGACAGGTAGGTAAACATAAAAATTGAATAATAAAATAAAAGGGGTCGTGGCACAGACTTTACTCCCGCCTCTTGTCGGCAGCCTCACACGCACACACACACCTGCACACGGGGCGGGAGGTTTGAAATAGAGGGTGTAGGTGGGTGGAGAGGGGTGTCGACGGCGTGAGGCACATCGGGCTTAGGGAGGGCGTAGCCCCGGTCGACGTCAGTTTTTAATATATAAAAAAAAGCTAAGTCCATTGGTTTGGTTATTTCATAATTGGTAGGATTTGTGACATATATTTTGTACTTATAATAATACTAAATTACTGGATCACAAGTAACTTGAACAAGAAAATTAACCTATTATATCAGCGAAAATAAATTTCAAATATTATTGATGAATAAAATAATACTTTATATTATGTGCCTGTTCGCCTAAGTGAAAATACGACTGGTGTTCTTTGACTTATGTTTTAATTTTATTATAGGAACGTGTTCATTCTTAAATTATGCTTGTTTATTGAGCTTGGTAAAATATTTGTAAGCTACACTTTCCCAGAGTAGGATTATGAGATGATAATCATGTAACATATTTTAAGAACTTAATCATAAGCCATGTTAATTCTTACTATTAAATTAGCACAATTATTATTACTGTGAATTAGCTCTATGTGGTGTTTTGTTAATGATATAATATTAATATATACCTAATAAAGAAACTACATAAAAGCAAAATTCAATCTCCTTAAACAAAATCTCCTATTTTTTTTTTTTTTTAATATTAGGATAACATATTTTTTTTGCAAATTTTGCACAGAAATTAAAATATCAAATTTAATCATTGGTAAGATACAATAAATGTCTAAAATTTTATAACATATTACATTTGATTCAATGGGCAGTAACATATTTATGAACTTCCTTAAAAAAAATTTCTTATTAGAGTAATACCAACTATTTTCATAATATATTTTTATTTCGACATATTATAACTGCAAGAGGTGGAATAAGCAAGTGTTAAAGGACAAATAAATTCATCATTTCCTTCACTATTAAATCTGTTACAATTTATTGTACATCTTAAAATAGGTACTATGTGAAACTTTCTTCTGAAATAATTATTGATAAGATGAATAATTACTGAAAGGAATAGTAAATAAACAGGGGTTGGAATAAAATGAATGTAACCTCCATGCCCTATCCACAATCAAATCCATTATTGTTTATTTTTAACTTTTTAAATATTATTGTGAACTTTTGTAGAAAATAAAATTTGATACGAGCAATCATTACTGCAACGGATGCAAAAGTACTCAAACACTTATTTAATAATTTTATCTGAGCAATTTTAGATGGGATTAAATATTACTGCTGAAGATTGATATAACAGAAGGGTTTTCAAAAATTTAAAATTCCTTCCTACATAACATACACTATGGGCCGGTTGCACCAATAACTGTTCGGATCCGAGATCGTAAGATCTTTGTTTCAGTGTGATCTCAAGTCGAATCTAAGATCCAGTGTATATGTGTTGCACCAAAGTGAACTTACGAGTTCAGACATTCGATCTCACGATCTAAGTTTAGGTTGGTAAAGATCGATTGTAAAATGAAAGCAAGTTTTCTTTTGGCTACTGAATTCCGTCTAGTCACAGAGAATTTTCTTTAGCATGTTTGAAGTTCTTGCTTTAAATGTTGGCATCGTGATATTTACATACAAGCCTATTTGTTTACTGATTACAAACTTGTGGCAGGTTGCGAGTTGACTGTTAATTAACAGTTTTTGTTAACCAAGAAACAATTAAATCTGATTAGAGCGGTTTTATTATATTATCTCTTTTAAGATAAAAAAAAACCGTGAAAATACGCGATGATAAAAAAAACAAAAACATACGGTACATATTTCTAATTTGTAAAAAATACTTTCTTATAAATAGTAAAAAACTTGGACGACGAATTCCCAAATTATACTTTACTTAATAAACAAACATCGTTCTTTGTAACGTAAATTCGTCGAATATGCGCGCGCATGCGTAAAACATACGAAAAATGCGAGTAAAGAGATGCCGCCGTGTGTAAGGTTTCTTTACGTACTCGTTACTAGATGGCGCACCCGTTACTCAGTACCGAATACATACGGTTTTCTACAGCTCTAGTTGACTGGGTTACACGCGAGTACACATGACGATGGAAAAGAAAATTTCAGTATCTAAAAAAAGTTTTTTTCTCTGAAAAAGAAAAAAATCATCCTTGTCGATTTGGTGCAAGAAAGACAGGATATTTTAGAGTATAAGAGAACTGATGGCGTGTTTTGTAAGCAGAAGGAAGAAGCTTGGCAAGAATTGGCATTATATTTTAAATAACATTATGATGACAATTACCGTACTTCGGGCATACATAAAAACATATCGGCCTAAATTTCCTGTAAACTATTGTAACCCATCAAAATATCAATTGTAAACAAACCAGTATCTATGCAAACACGACTACAAAACACAACAAACCAACGAAAAAAACACAAGATCTCGGATCCAACTGCTCTGAACCATCAATTTCGGTGGTTCAAACAGAGGTTCACCTCAAACCTCTGTTAGAAGGTGAACTCGAATGGTGCAATCCGTTTGTGTGACTATCCTGGTTCATTACCTCGTATGATCTCGGATCGACCAGCGATCTTCAATGGTGCAACCGGCCCTATCAGATTCATTGAAAGTTATTGTTAAAATTAGTATATTTACGTCAACCGGGCCTGCGCCCCAGAAGCCTGGTCAACCTTCGCCACCTTTCCACTCACCTTGTCACACGTCCCATACTGGCAGCCACTCCGTCACGAGTACGTAGTCGTCTCTTTGTGTGTTTGAATAGCGTGCCATGAACTATCATAAGAGGGCACTGTAGCCCTAAATTTTTAATAATTATTTTGTGTACCGGTACCTTTTTATTTTTTCCCCATTCATTTTTGTCGCCACTGACGGACGAGAGGGTTTTTGTTTTGTTTAGAATATAAGTTTTAGTATGTAAGTTAAAGACGTTGCTGGGCGGACCCGAGCGGACCCGAACACGAACGAAATTGACATGTATATATAATTTAATTAATTAATAACTCTAGGTTAAATAGTAATATAGCCTGTTGGGAGAACGTGTATTAATTTTATTTCTTTATATATGATTACAAGACACTTAATCGGAAAGGCGTAACGGTAAACTGGGAAGGCGGGAAGGCGTCATGTTGCTTCGAGGGAGCCCGGCGCTCGGCCAGTTCCACGCCACCAATGACGGAGGTAAGACGCTGCCTTCTGCACCTGAGGACTTCACTCTTCACTCCTTGTTCGCTGAGTATTAATTCCATTTTCTGCTTAATTCTTTCAAATCTCTTTCACATATCCCCGGGGCCTGCCTCAGTCGGGGCACTGTTCAACGTAATCATTTTTGAACTCTTTACGAGACTTTTCATTTTCTAAATAATTGCTTGTGCATGCCACGTGCGTGGGCCTTATTCCTGCGTTCCGATTAGATGCCTGGGATATTGGAGACGCACCTCATTAGACCGTGTATGGGAGTATGAGCACGTATTAAACGTCTTAATTCTAATTGTCTCCTTGTATTTTTTTGCACCCACCACATGGCGACCTATACCTCATGAGCAGGCGTGTGGGACGCCCGGAGAGCCCACTATTACTTGCTATACCATAAGCATGCCCGACTCTGAGACTGGGTCAGGTCTGAGTGTACTACGGGAGTTAACCGAGGGTCCAGTCTTGCCTCACACGGGCGACGTCACGCCCTGAGATGGAGGTTAGCTGGGTCCACGTGCCCTGCCACGTGGTGGCACCCATTACCAATCAACAATGTAGCGACCCTCTCAAAACCCGAACCGCGACATTATGTTTTCTTACTTAATGTTAAAATTAATTTTGCTGTTTAGCTAAATATTATATTTTTGTTGATCTAATATTTACAGTACCTTATCCTAAAGCTGAGGCAGAGTTACCTTTGCACAAAAAAATACAAAAAGCAGTTTTTCCATACCTGAAATGTTTTTTGATAATTTTGTTTAGGCATATTGCATTAAAAGAACTATTAAGAGTTCTGGAGATATTAGTTTAGGGTAGTTATACTTAAAAAATGGTAATACCAAAATAATTGTTTATTAAGTTAGGTTAGCTACACGACAACTATAGTGAAAATTATTTAAATGTTTAGGTTAGCAACATAAATAATATGTTAAAATATGTTAAACTGTTTCTTAAGTTGTATTAGCAATAATAACAAAAAACTATTAACGAACAGATTAACCCAATGTATCATATCATTTTGAAAATAGTATATTATTAAATCGTTTGATACATTATTTTTTAATGTTCAACTTGTAGAGGAATGACAAAAGTATAGCAAGCTCATACTACCATTCAGTTCAAGTCTCACATTGACGCCAACCGTCGGTGCTCCCTCTGGATCGCACAGGCCGTTACGTTCCAACAACACTTACTCGTAAGTGCAACGAACACGCCCGAGCGTGATGTGCGCCGCGATGAACACCAAGTCGACTACAGCGCCCGGCCGGGTGTGGCAATGCGCTAATGTATAGTTAAATCAGTAATACTTCTTTTTAAAAAAACCAAATTAATAACAATTAAAAGATACTGTAATAATGTGAAAATGATGTGCAGTTGTTAAATAATCATGTAATGTCAAATATATCTTTTAAGTCCAAAACTGGTCGGGGCTGTTTTCCCGCGCTACACACATCTTGGCGCGAGGTCGCGCGGCGCCCTCGCGCCAGTTGCTTTCGCGAGATCACAGGGGTCGGTCGCTCCGCGAACACAGAGCCTACAGTTTTCGCGCCATGTCCAGGTCATCGCAATAGTTGTAAGTTTATCATATATTTTTCATTTAGCTCTGCGCCCGACCCCATTCAGTCGTACGTCTTTACGTGTGGCTCTTAACATAATTTATTTTAATCCCAACAGGGATATTTCAACATTCTAAGTAATTTTTCACGCCTTAAGCATTAGGACCGCGGACTTGGTTCATACTCAGTTTCCAGGCTTCGACGCCAGTGAATCGGTGTTTGTTCAGGGCTTCTAGCCAGCCTCGAGTGTCATGTATTAACTCTTTAATATACGTGTCTTCAATATAGCAGATTTTAACTTTGTCATACGTATTTGCAATCTAACCACATGCCGTGTCCTGCATTTGTCCTCGGCCCCCTTGTGCGTTTGCTACATGCTCATCCCTGAAACAAACATGACTGCCCCGACACTGCAGAGTATTTTTTACCTAATCTCTATGCGTAAGCTAGTATCCTGTAAGATGGTGATGCACCCGGCACCAATAGATGGCGCATGCTGCAGAATGTAAATAAGTGGGATTCATTGTGTCATTACTCAGGGAAGGAGCGGGCTTCCGCTCGTGTTGGGAGCATCCCGAGAGTCAGAAATTAGCATGTGATCAGGACAGTCAGTGACATATTATAGAACATGCTGCAAAGGCTAAATCTGTAAATATTGACTGTAATGATAATGTAACCGACTTGTATATAAGCTTGGCTTATACTGCACCAGTCAGAGATTCTTACCCCAGAGACATCTGAGGAAATACAGCAGGAATATAGAACTGGTGTACTTACTGTCTCACTCTCTCTCTCTCCTTTTTCATCCTCCGAAGCAGCCTTCGCTGGAGCGGCCCTTGGGATTGTGCTCTAGCATCCCTCTTCCCCTGGATTAGGGATGGACATCGATGTTTTTTCCGATGTAATGCTTCGATCAGTTGCATCGATGTTAATACAATGTATTGAGAAATACATGCATCGATGTTTCTAAAACATCGATTGTTTTCGCAATGACATGTCTAGGCCTTAAAGAAAACTAGGTAAGTACAACGAAAAATATGTATTAAAATTCACAACCACACAGCCAACACAGCTTTATTTTCTTTACATATTCCAATATTTTTTTTCAATACCTACTATGTAAAAACAAAAGTTTACTTAATATTTTTTTCCCTTTAATTGGTTTCTTTGCTCAGTCAAAACTAGCCCTGCCTGTGAAAAGAGTCCTTCTGAAGGGACAGATGTGCCAACAATTGTTATATACTTAAACACTATTTTGTACAGCTTTGAGAATTGTATTTTATAATCCCTCCAGATTTCTAACAGATTTTCGTTCAGTCTTCCAACTGGAGTTCTGAGATAAACTGAAAGTTCGTCAGACAAAACATCTTCAGATTTGTCAACTTTCCAGTTATGATGCACTAACTTATGATGATCACTCCATAATGAAAAGGTCTGTTCATTTTTATCGGACTTGTCAGAATCGGATTCAGTTTCTTCACTGCTTTGCAAATTCTTTTTCATTAAATCTTTAATTTTCGATACAGCAAACGAACAAGCTATCGCATCATTGAAGTGCATCTTTTTAAACCGTGTATCTAAATTACTTGCGATAGCAAGAGAAGTCACATGTTCTATTGGATCCATTATTTTATTTATTTCATTAATAGCAAGTTTCTGCACCTCTTTCGCTACAGGATATCCTATAACGGCTGAAGTTATTTTAGAGAGCATGCAGCGAACTGAGGGAATAATTTTACTACTTGTGCAGTATTTATCATCCGAAATTTCTTTTGTAGCTGCCTCCAAGGGTCGCAGTACCACGATGACAGATGATACAGTAGATATTATAAAAATCTTTGTAACATGCAATATGTACTGTTCCAACAAGTGTCTACGCTTTGTATTAATTTTGTCCCAGCAGGAGATTCCAGTCGCAGCAGTAGCTTTACGCAACTCATCACTAGCAATGCAACTCTGTTTGAACCAAGTTACTATTGTTTTTACTTTAGAAACAATGTTTCTCCACTCAGTACATATCATTGTGCTCTCAGCCACCAAATTCAAAGTATGAACGAAACATGGGATGTGTTAACTTCTACCGAACACTAAGTAGACCGCCTTTACTATATTCGCTGCGTTGCCAGTAACAACAGCTGTCACATTCTCATGATCTATTTTCCAGTCTTGACAAGCCTTTAACAGAATTTCAGCAAGATAATCTGATGTATGTCTTTCATCCAATTCGTACACGCCTAAAGTGACCGAATATAGTTCAATGTGCCGTCACCCGACCTATGTGAAAGGCCCGGGGGGTACCTGACGGGTGCTACGGGCGTCGCGGTGCTCTTGTCCGGAGGGGCGCCAGGCTAGTGGACTGCTAGGCCGTTGATGTTGGGTCGTGGGTACTCTGCCCCCGCGTGCCCCGCCAGGTACACGGCTTGAATCTACCCTGAATGGTTCTCTCTTGACTGTGAAGGCCGCTCGGCCGTGTGGGGGACGGGAGACTCCGGAAAATTAGCATACACGAGTTGGTGAGAATTACCTTTAATCTAGTCCCGCTACAAAACACTCTCACCAACACTTGGCGACGTCTAGCCGTTACACGATTAACACAGAAAAAACAACGCTACTCGACATTAATGGTTACCACGGCAGTCTCGCGGGACGCGGGTCGATGCTCGCTGGAGACGGCCAGCGCCGAACATTAACGGGTGCAGGGGGTGCTCTATGAGCGGGCTCCTAAATTCGGCGAAACACTTACGTGTGTGCAGCCGGCAGGCATATGCACGGCGTCCTTAAATAAAAACACTTTCGCTGGAGTCGGCCAGTACCGTACGTTTTGTGCTACGATACGTATCGCGGTATCACACTTAAGACGGTCGGGATAGGGCCGGCTCCGCAAAATACGCGCCGAGTCGACGTGGGCAGCGGTTAATTAACAAAAGGTTTTAAATTTAAAGATTTAGTACAGAATAAAAAGTAATAAAATGAAAGAAACTTGGATGCTGCCCACGGACACTCGTCTGTTCCCGGCGCGGAGTGGTTCGAGACTGCCGGACATGGCCGCCTCGCAAGGAAGAGAAACTTTCTCTTCTTTGTGAGTCGGCGTCAAAAAACATATATTAATTTAATTTACTATATTACCAGTTAAAACATGTTCCAGGTGCCCAATTAAAATGTAGCACCTGGTAATTGGGTGCTTAAGGCTTAACAATAGTTTTAATGTATTTAATTATTTAAAATGTGACATCAAGTTGGCGACTGTTTTTATAAACATATTGTCTCACTGTGAGCTGTAATAGTTGGATTTCTTCTAATCTGACACGATCCTAGTCACGGACATTTTAATTACGGCCAGTGGCCGCGGTGACTTTTAATAAGGTTTGTTGTCTATTGGGGTCACGCCCGGGACGCTCGCCTGACTCAATCCGGCTGGGCAAGGGGCGCACTCCGAAAACGGGATACGGTACTGGCGGTGCGGAGCACGGGCTTAAAGGCCATGGTCGGTACGACGTCAAATGCCCCCCCCAGTGGAAGCCCGTCTCCGCCCCGTGTTCCCGCTCCCGCGGTAAGACGACCCCCTAGCTCAGCCGGCACACTTCGACACGCGATCCCATAGCGCGTGGCGCCTTAGCGCCCGTAGCACATGGAGTGTCGGCGCAAGCAGACTCTCCTCTGTCGCTGCGTGGGCAGCTGGGCCGGGAGGCGGCGCCGCGGCGCATGAAGTGTCGGCGCAGGCAGACGCCGCCTCGGTCGCTGCGTGGGCAGCTGGGCCGGGAGGCGGCACCGCGGCACATGAAGTGCTGGCGCAGGCGGACGCCGCCTCGGTCGCTGCGTGGGCAGCTGGGCCGGGAGGCGGCGCCGCGGCGCATGAGGTGCTGGCGCAGGCGGACGCCGCCTCGGTCGCTGAGTGGGCAGCTGGGCCGGGAGGCGGCGCCGCGGCACATGAGGTGTTGGCGCAGGCGGACGCCACCTCGGTCGCTGCGTGGGCAGCTGGGCCGGGAGGCGGCGCCGCGGCCCATGAGGTGCTGGCACAGGCGGACGCCGCCTCGGTCGCTGCGTGGGCAGCTGGGCCGGGAGGCGGCGACGCGGCACATGAGGTGCTGGCGCAGGCGGACGCCGCCTCGGTCGCTGCGTGGGCAGCTGGGCCGGGAGGCGGCGCCGCGGCGCATGAGGTGCTGGCGCAGGCGGACGCCGCCTCGGTCGCTGCGTGGGCAGCTGGGCCGGGAGGCAGCGCCGCGGCACATGAGGTGTTGGCGCAGGCGGACGCCGCCTCGGTCGCTGCGTGGGCAGCTGGGCCGGGAGGCGGCGCCGCGGCGCATGAGGTGATGGCGCAGGCGGTCGCCGCCTCGGTCGCTGCGTGGGCAGCTAAGCCGGGAGGCGGCGCCGTGGCGCATGAGGTGCTGGCGCAGGCGGACCCAGCCTCGGTCGCTGCGTGGGCAGCTGGGCCGGGAGGCGGCGCCGCGGCACATGAGGTGTTGGCGCAGGCGGACGCCGCCTCGATCGCTGCGTGGGCAGCTGGGCCTGGAGGCGGCGCCGGGGCGCATGAGGTGCTGGCGCAGGCGGACGCCGCCTCGGTCGCTGCGTGGGCAGCTGGGCCGGGAGGCGGCGCCGCGGCGCATGAGGTGCTGTCGCAGGCGGACGCCGCCTCGGTCGCTGCGTGGGCAGCTAAGCCGGGAGGCGGCGCCGCGGCGCATGAGGTGCTGGCGCAGGCAGACGCCGCCTCGGTCACTGCGTGGGCAGCTGGGCCGGGAGGTGGCGCCGCGGCGCATGGAGTGTCGGCGCAGGCGGACGCCGCCTCGGTCGCTGCGTGGGCAGCTTTGCCGGGAGGCGGCGCCGTGGCGCATGAGGTGCTGGCGCAGGCGGACGCCGCCTCGGTCGCTGCGTGGGCAGCTGGGCCGGGAGGCGGCGCCGCGGCACATGAGGTGTTGGCGCAGGCGGACGCCGCCTCGGTAGCTGCGTGGGCAGCTGGGCCGGGAGGTGGCGCCGCGGCACATGAGGTGCTGGCGCAGGCGGACGCCGCCTCGGTCGCTGCGTGGGCAGCTAAGCCGGGAGGCGGCGCCGCGGCGCATGGAGTGTCGGCGCAGGCGGACGCCGCCTCGGTCGCTGCGGGGGCAGCTGGGCCGGGAGGCGGCGCCGCGGCGCATGGAGTGTCGGCGCAGGCGGACGCCGCTTTGGTCGCTGCGTGGGCAGCTTTGCCGGAAGGCGGCGCCGCGGCGCAGTTGGTGCTGGCGCAGGCGGATGCCGCCTCGATCGCTGCGTGGGCAGCTGGGCCGGGAGGCGGCTCCGCGGCACATGAGGTGTTGGCGCAGGCGGACGCCGCCTCGGTCGCTGCGTGGGCAGCTGGGCCAGGAGGCGGCGCCGCGGCACATGAGGTGCTGGCACAGGCGGACGCCGCCTCGGTCGCTGCGTGGGCAGCTGGGCCGGGAGGCGGCGCCGCGGCACATGAGGTGCTGGCGCAGGCGGACGCCGCCTCGGTCGCTGCGTGGGCAGCTAAGCCGGGTGGCGGCGCCGCGGCGCATGGAGTGTCGGCGCAGGCGGACGCCGCGTCGGTCGCTGCGGGGGCAGCTGGGCCGGGAGGCGGCACAGCGGCGCATGAGGTGCTGGCGTAGGCGGACGCCGCCTCGGTCGCTGCGTGGGCAGCTGGGCCGGGAGGCGGTGCCGCGGCTTCGGTCGCTGCGTGGGCAGCTGGGCCGGGAGGCGGCACCGCGGCGAATGCAGTGATGGCGCAGGCGGACGCCGCCTCGGTCGCTGCGTGGGCAGCTGGGCCGGGAGGCGGCGACGCGGCACATGAGGTGTTGGCGCAGGTGGACGCCGCCTCGGTCGCTGCGTGGGCAGCTAGGCCGGGATGCGGCGCCGCGGCGCATGAGGTGCCGGCGCAGGCGGACGCCGAGTCGGTCGCTGCGTGGGCAGCTGGGCCGGGAGGCGGCGCCGCGGCACATGAGGTGTTGGCGCAGGCGGACGCCGCCTCGGTTTCTGCGTGGGCAGCTGGGCCAGGAGGCGGCGCCGCGGCGCATGAGGTGCTGGCGCAGGCGGACGCCGCCTCGGTCGCTGCGTGGGCAGCTGGGCCGGGAGGCAGCGCCGCGGCACATGAGGTGTTGGCGCAGGCGGACGCCGCCTCGGTTTCTGCGTGGGCAGCTGGGCCAGGAGGCGGCGCCGCGGCGCATGAGGTGCTGGCGCAGGCGGACGCCGCCTCGGTCGCTGCGTGGGCAGCTGGGCCGGGAGGCAGCGCCGCGGCACATGAGGTGTTGGCGCAGGCGGACGCCGCCTCGGTCGCTGCGTGGGCAGCTGGGCCGGGAGGCGGCGCCGCGGCGCATGAGGTGATGGCGCAGGCGGTCGCCGCCTCGGTCGCTGCGTGGGCAGCTAAGCCAGGAGGCGGCGCCGCGGCGCATGAGGTGCTGGCGCAGGCGGACCCTGCCTCGGTCGCTGTGTGGGCAGCTGGGCCGGGAGGCGGCGCCGCGGCACATGAGGTGTTGGCGCAGGCGGACGCCGCCTCGATCGCTGTGTGGGCAGGTGGGCCGGGAGGCGGCGCCGGGGCGCATGAGGTGCTGGCTCAGGCGGACGCCGCCTCGGTCGCTGCGTGGACAGCTGGGCCGGGAGGCGGCTCCGCGGCGCATGAGGTGCTGGCGCAGGCGGACGCCGCCTCGGTCGCTGCGTGGGCAGCTGGGCCGGGATACGGCGCCGCGGCGCATGAGGTGCTGGCGCAGGCGGACTCCGCCTCGGTCGCTGCGTGGGCAGCTAGGCCGGGAGGCAGCGACGCGGCACATGAGGTGTTGGCGCAGGCGGACGCCGCCTCGGTCGCTGCGTGGGCAGCTGGGCCGGGAGGCGGCACCGCGGCGCATGAGGTTCTGGCGCAGGCGGACGCCGCCTCGGTCGCTGCATGGGCAGCTGGGACGGGAGGCGACGCCGCGGCGCATGAGGTGCTGGCGCAGGCGGTCGCCGCCTTGGTAGCTGCGTGGGCAGCTAAGCCGGGAGGCGGCGCCGCGGCGCATGAGGTGCTGGCGCAGGCAGACGCCGCCTCGGTCACTGCGTGGGCAGCTGGGCCGGGAGGTGGCGCCGCGGCGCATGGAGTGTCGGCGCAGGCGGACCCCGCCTCGGTCGCTGCGTGGGCAGCTTTGCCGGGAGGCGGCGCCGCGGCGCATGAGGTGCTGGCGCAGGCGGACGCCGCCTCGGTCGCTGCGTGGGCAGCTGGGCCGGGAGGCGGCGCCGCGGCACATGAGGTGTTGGCGCAGGCGGACGCCGCCTCGGTAGCTGCGTGGGCAGCTGGGCCGGGATGTGGCGCCGCGGCACATGAGGTGCTGGCGCAGGCGGACGCCGCCTCGGTCGCTGCGTGGGCAGCTGGGCTGGGAGGCGGCGCCGCGGCACATGAGGTGCTGGCGCAGGCGGACGCCGCCTCGGTCGCTGCGTGGGCAGCTAAGCCGGGAGGCGGCGCCGCGGCGCATGGAGTGTCGGCGCAGGCGGACGCCGCCTCGGTCGCTGCGGGGGCAGCTGGGCCGGGAGGCGGCGCCGCGGCACATGAGGTGTTGGCGCAGGCGGACGCCGCCTCGATCGCTGTGTGGGCAGCTGGGCCGGGAGGCGGCGCCGGGGCGCATGAGGTGCTGGCTCAGGCGGACGCCGCCTCGGTCGCTGCGTGGACAGCTGGGCCGGGAGGCGGCGCCGCGGCGCATGAGGTGCTGGCGCAGGCGGACGCCGCCTCGGTCGCTGCGTGGGCAGCTGGGCCGGGAGGCGGCGCCGCGGCGCATGAGGTGCTGGCGCAGGCGGACGCCGCCTCGGTCGCTGCGTGGGCAGCTGGGCCGGGAGGCGGCGCCGCGGCGCATGAGGTGCTGGCGCAGGCGGACTCCGCCTCGGTCGCTGCGTGGGCAGCTAGGCCGGGAGGCGGCGACGCGGCACATGAGGTGTTGGCGCAGGCGGACGCCGCCTCGGTCGCTGCGTGGGCAGCTAGGCCGGGATGCGGCGCCGCGGCGCATGAGGTGCTGGCGCAGGCGGACGCCGAGTCGGTCGCTGCGTGGGCAGCTGGGCCGGGAGGCGGCGCCGCGGCACATGAGGTGTTGGTGCAGGCGGACGCCGCCTCGGTCTCTGCGTGGGCAGCTGGGCGGGGAGGCGGCGCCGCGGCGCATGAGGTGCTGGCGCAGGCGGACGCCGCCTCGATCGCTGCGTGGGCAGCTGGGCCGGGAGGCGGCGCCGCGGCGCATGAGGTGCTGGCGCAGGCGGACGCCGCCTCGGTCGCTGCGTGGGCAGCTGGGCCGGGAGGCGGCGCCGCGGCGCATGAGGTGCTGGCGCAGGCGGACGCCGCCTCGGTCGCTGCGTGGGCAGCTGGGCCGGGAGGCGGCGCCGCGGCGCATGAGGTGCTGGCGCAGGCGGACTCCGCCTCGGTCGCTGCGTGGGCAGCTAGGCCGGGAGGCGGCGACGCGGCACATGAGGTGTTGGCGCAGGCGGACGCCGCCTCGGTCGCTGCGTGGGCAGCTAGGCCGGGATGCGGCGCCGCGGCGCATGAGGTGCTGGCGCAGGCGGACGCCGAGTCGGTCGCTGCGTGGGCAGCTGGGCCGGGAGGCGGCGCCGCGGCACATGAGGTGTTGGTGCAGGCGGACGCCGCCTCGGTCTCTGCGTGGGCAGCTGGGCGGGGAGGCGGCGCCGCGGCGCATGAGGTGCTGGCGCAGGCGGACGCCGCCTCGATCGCTGCGTGGGCAGCTGGGCCGGGAGGCGGCGCCGCGGCACATGAAGTGCTGGCGCAGGAAGACGCCGCCTCGGTCGCTGCGTGGGCAGCTGGGCCGGGAGGCGACGCCGCGGCGCATGAGGTGCTGGCGCAGGCGGTCGCCGCCTTGGTAGCTGCGTGGGCAGCTAAGCCGGGAGGCGGCGCCGCGGCGCATGAGGTGCTGGCACAGGCGAACGCCGCCTCGGTCACTGCGTGGGCAGCTGGGCCGGGAGGCGGCGCCGCGGCGCATGAGGTGCTGGCGCAGGCGGACGCCGCCTCGGTCGCTGCGTGGGCAGCTGGGCCAAGAGGCCGCGCCGCGGCGCATGGAGTGTCGGCGCAGGCGGACGCCGCCTCGGTCGCTGCGTGGGCAGCTTTGCCGGGAGGCGGCGCCGCAGCGCATGAGGTGCTGGCGCAGGCGGACGCCGCCTCGGTCGCTGCGTGGGCAGCTGGGCCGGGAGGCGGCGCCGCGGCACATGAGGTGTTGGCGCAGGCGGACGCCGCCTCGGTCGCTGCGTGGGCAGCTGGGCCGGGAGGGGGCGCCGCGGCACATGAGGTGCTGGCGCAGGCGGACTCCGCCTCGGTCGCTGCGTGGGCAGCTGGGCCGGGAGGCGGCGCCGCGGCACATGAGGTGCTGGCGCAGGCGGACGCCGCCTCGGTCGCTGCGTGGGCAGCTGGGCCGGGAGGCGGCGCCGCGGCACATGAGGTGTTGGTGCAGGCGGACGCCGCCTCGGTCGCTGCGTGGGCAGCTGGGCGGGGAGGCGGCGCCGCGGCGCATGAGGTGCTGGCGCAGGCGGACGCCGCCTCGGTCGCTGCGTGGGCAGCTGGGCCGGGAGGCGGCACCGCGGCGCATGAGGTTCTGGCGCAGGCGGACGCCGCCTCGGTCGCTGCATGGGCAGCTGGGACGGGAGGCGACGCCGCGGCGCATGAGGTGCTGGCGCAGGCGGTCGCCGCCTTGGTAGCTGCGTGGGCAGCTAAGCCGGGAGGCGGCGCCGCGGCGCATGAGGTGCTGGCGCAGGCAGACGCCGCCTCGGTCACTGCGTGGGCAGCTGGGCTGGGAGGTGGCGCCGCGGCGCATGGAGTGTCGGCGCAGGCGGACCCCGCCTCGGTCGCTGCGTGGGCAGCTTTGCCGGGAGGCGGCGCCGCGGCGCATGAGGTGCTGGCGCAGGCGGACGCCGCCTCGGTCGCTGCGTGGGCAGCTGGGCCGGGAGGCGGCGCCGCGGCACATGAGGTGTTGGCGCAGGCGGACGCCGCCTCGGTAGCTGCGTGGGCAGCTGGGCCGGGATGTGGCGCCACGGCACATGAGGTGCTGGCGCAGGCGGACGCCGCCTCGGTCGCTGCGTGGGCAGCTGGGCTGGGAGGCGGCGCCGCGGCACATGAGGTGCTGGCGCAGGCGGACGCCGCCTCGGTCGCTGCGTGGGCAGCTAAGCCGGGAGGCGGCGCCGCGGCGCATGGAGTGTCGGCGCAGGCGGACGCCGCCTCGGTCGCTGCGGGGGCAGCTGGGCCGGGAGGCGGCGCCGCGGCACATGAGGTGTTGGCGCAGGCGGACGCCGCCTCGATCGCTGTGTGGGCAGCTGGGCCGGGAGGCGGCGCCGGGGCGCATGAGGTGCTGGCTCAGGCGGACGCCGCCTCGGTCGCTGCGTGGACAGCTGGGCCGGGAGGCGGCGCCGCGGCGCATGAGGTGCTGGCGCAGGCGGACGCCGCCTCGGTCGCTGCGTGGGCAGCTGGGCCGGGAGGCGGCGCCGCGGCGCATGAGGTGCTGGCGCAGGCGGACGCCGCCTCGGTCGCTGCGTGGGCAGCTGGGCCGGGAGGCGGCGCCGCGGCGCATGAGGTGCTGGCGCAGGCGGACTCCGCCTCGGTCGCTGCGTGGGCAGCTAGGCCGGGAGGCGGCGACGCGGCACATGAGGCGTTGGCGCAGGCGGACGCCGCCTCGGTCGCTGCGTGGGCAGCTAGGCCGGGATGCGGCGCCGCGGCGCATGAGGTGCTGGCGCAGGCGGACGCCGAGTCGGTCGCTGCGTGGGCAGCTGGGCCGGCAGGCGGCGCCGCGGCACATGAGGTGTTGGTGCAGGCGGACGCCGCCTCGGTCTCTGCGTGGGCAGCTGGGCGGGGAGGCGGCGCCGCGGCGCATGAGGTGCTGGCGCAGGCGGACGCCGCCTCGATCGCTGCGTGGGCAGCTGGGCCGGGAGGCGGCGCCGCGGCGCATGAGGTGCTGGCGCAGGCGGACGCCGCCTCGGTCGCTGCGTGGGCAGCTGGGCCGGGAGGCGACGCCGCGGCGCATGAGGTGCTGGCGCAGGCGGTCGCCGCCTTGGTAGCTGCGTGGGCAGCTAAGCCGGGAGGCGGCGCCGCGGCGCATGAGGTGCTGGCACAGGCGAACGCCGCCTCGGTCACTGCGTGGGCAGCTGGGCCGGGAGGCGGCGCCGCGGCGCATGAGGTGCTGGCGCAGGCGGACGCCGCCTCGGTCGCTGCGTGGGCAGCTGGGCCGGGAGGCGGCGCCGCGGCGCATGGAGTGTCGGCGCAGGCGGACGCCGCCTCGGTCGCTGCGTGGGCAGCTTTGCCGGGAGGCGGCGCCGCAGCGCATGAGGTGCTGGCGCAGGCGGACGCCGCCTCGGTCGCTGCGTGGGCAGCTGGGCCGGGAGGCGGCGCCGCGGCACATGAGGTGTGGGCGCAGGCGGACGCCGCCTCGGTCGCTGCGTGGGCAGCTGGGCCGGGAGGGGGCGCCGCGGCACATGAGGTGCTGGCGCAGGCGGACGCCGCCTCGGTCGCTGCGTGGGCAGCTGGGCCGGGAGGCGGCGCCGCGGCACATGAGGTGCTGGCGCAGGCGGACGCCGCCTCGGTCGCTGCGTGGGCAGCTTAGCCGGGAGGCGGCGCCGCGGCGCATGGAGTGTCGGCGCAGGCGGACGCCGCCTCGGTCGCTGCGGGGGCAGCTGGGCCGGGAGGCGGCGCCGCGGCGCATGGAGTGTCGGCGCAGGCGGACGCCGCCTCGGTCGCTGTGTGGGCAGCTGGGTCGGGAGGCGGCGCCGCGGCGCATGGAGTGTCGGCGCAGGTGGACGCCGCCTCGGTCGCTGCGTGGGCAGCTGGGCCGGGAGGCGGCGCCGCGGCGCATGGAGTGTCAGTTTAGGTGTACGCCGCCTCGGTCGCTGCGTGGGCAGCTGGGCCGGGAGGTGGCACCGCGGCGAATGCGGTGCTGGCGCAGGCGGACGCGGCCTCGGTCGCTGCGTGGGCAGCTGGGCCGGGAGGCGGCGCCGCGTAACATGAGGTGTTGGCGCAGGCTGACGCCGCCTCGGTCGCTGCGTGGGCAGCTAGGCCGGGAGGCGGCGCCGCGGCGCATGAGGTGCTGGCGCAGGTGGACGCCGTTTCGGTCGCTGCGTGGGCAGCTGGGCCGGGAGGCGGCGCCGCGGCGCATGAGGTGCTGGCGCAGGCGGACGCCGCCTCGGTCGCTGCGTGGGAAGCTGGGCCGGGATGCGGCGGCGCGGCGCATGGAGTGTCGGCGCAGGTGGACGCCGCCTCGGTCGCTGCGTGGGCAGCTGGGCCGGGAGGCGGCGCCGAGGCGCATGGAGTGTCGGCGCAGGCGGACGCCGCCTCGGTCGCTGCGTGGGCAGCTGGGCCGGGAGGCGGCGCCGCGGCGCATGGAGTGTCGGTTTAGGTGTACGCCGCCTCGGTCGCTGCATGGGCAGCTGGGCCGGGAGGCGGCACCGCGGCACATGAGGTGCTGGCGCAGGCGGACGCCGCCTCGGTCGCTGCGTGGGCAGCTGGGCCGGGAGGCGAGGCCGCGGCGCATGTAGTGTCGGCGCAGGCGGACGCCGCCTCGGTCGCTGCGTGGGCAGCTGGGCCGGGAGGCAGCGCCGCGGCGCATGGAGTGTCGGCGCAGGCGGACGCCGGCTCGGTCGCTGCGTGGGCAGCTGGGCCGGGAGGCGGCGCCGCGGCGCATGAGGTGCTGGCACAGGCGGACGCCGCCTAGGTCGCTGCGTGGGCAGCTGGGCCGGGTGGCGGCGCAGCGGCGCATGGAGTGTTGGCGCAGGCGGACGCCGCCTGGGTCGCTGCGTGGGCAGCTGGGCCTGGAGGCGGCACCGCGGCGCATGCGGTGCTGGCGCAGGCGGACGCCGCCTCGGTCGCCGCGTGGGCAGCTGGGCCGGGAGGCGGCGCCGCGGCGCGTGATGTGTGGGGCGGCGTGACGAGACTTCCCAGGACGTACTCGGCCAGGTGGGCCGGGGGTCGGCGCTCCCGTCGGGGGCGCTCTCGTGGGCTATCTCCGCGGGGCTCGTCGAACCTTGCTTTCTGTAGGGCTGGCGTTCCCGCTCGGGTATCAGCGCCGGGCTGGGTTAGCTCCGCCCCGGGGTGGTGTTCAGGACGAACTCCCGCAGCCTCGCGGGTCTGCGTCGTGTCCGACGGGGAGGTCCAGCCCCCTCCTCGCGCGGTTGTGTGACGGTGACGCGGAAGGTTGCGTCGGCAAGGGAGGCCGCGTGCCCCCAACCACCTCTGGTCGGGCTCGGGGGCGATACCTCTTCGTCCTCGTCTGGGTCAGATATGATGGGTTCGGTGTCAGGGGTCGCTCTGGCAGGGTCGTCGGAGTCGTCCGTCGCGACTTCTGTCACCCGGCACCTGGCGTGGCGGGGCCGGCCACTTCTCCGCCGGCGTGGCGTGGTGTGAGTCTCTGTAGGTGCCTTATGCCGCGGGGGCGGCTCGCTCTCGGGGGCCTCCCCTCGTGGCGCGGTTTCTGCGGGACAGGGTGCCTCGCCGGGGTCGTGGGGCTGCGTCTGTGTCCAGTTCCCCGTCGCTGAGGTACTCGGGCTCGTCTGGAGCGGTGTCCTCGGCTTCCTCTCGCTGTTGCCTCAGTCCTCCAGGAGGGAGTGTATCAAGGGGGATGTCTGGTCCGTCTGCCGTGTCCCCATGTTCTGGTTCGGTCGGGAGTGGTTCCCCGGGGGTCGCCGCCACTCGCAGGTGGTCCCGGTGGATCTTCTGCACGCGGCGGCCGCCCAAGTCCACCATGTAGGATGTCGCCCAAAGGCGCCGCGTCACGGTGTAGGGCCCCTCCCAGCGAGGAGCGAGTCCGGCGCAGTAATTGTGCGGCGCTGCCGACAGGGGGTACGCTCGGGCGTACACCCGATCGCCGGCCCTTGGTTGTGCCGGGGGTCGCGCTGTCTGGGGCGTGATTCCCTGACTGTAGCGGGCTTGTCTTGCGCGTGCCGCATCGTGCTCCTGGGTTCGTCGCTCGTCGCGCTCCTCCGGTTGCTCTCCTGGGTGCGGTGCGCCGTGTGTTGCCAGCTCGCCGGGCAGCAGCAGGTTACGCCCCTGGATCATCTCGGCTGGGGTCATCCCAGTGGCCGCGTTCACGCGCCACCGGACGCAGAACAGTGCGTCGGCGACGTGGCGGTCCCACTGGGTGTGGTCCTCCCCTAGGCGCAGCCGCAGTTGAGTTTTCAGATCCTGATTCCTGCGATCAGGCGGATTGGCCCTGGGGTGGTATGAGGGTGTGGTGTGGTGGATGATGTGTGCCTCTTGGCACCACCCTCTCCACCGGGCCCCCAGGAACTGGCTGCCGTTGTCCGTCATGACGGAATCCGGGTAGCCGAACCGAGTGAGGAACTCGCGCGTCAGGACTTCGATGATGTTGGCCGCCCGTGCGTTGCCGCAGGGGTAGGCTTCTGTCCAGCGGGTGAACATGTCGGTCACGACCACTAGGAAGCGCTTACCCCGCGGCGAGCGGGGGTACGGCCCCATCACGTCCAGCGCGAGCGTCTGGAACGGTGTTGACGGCTGGCGAGGCTGCTGTTGTTGTGTACCGTCTCCTCGGCGGGCCTTGCGGCGCTGGCAGGTCTCACACTCCCGGACGTAGACCCGGACATCCCGGTTCACCCCCGGCCAGTGGTAGTACCGGCAGACGGCTCTCCGGGTCTGGTCCGAGCCTGGGTGTCCGGCGAGGTCATGATCGTGGTAGAATCGCAGTGTTGCCTCGCGCGCTTCGGGTGGGACGTAGGTCTTCCACTCGTCCTCTTCCCCCGGCGGTCTGGTCATGACCCGGTCGCCCCGGAGATGCCAGGCGGGGTGGTCTCCTCCGCGCGCTGCCTCGCGGCGCCGGTCGGCGTCCGGCGAGCGGCGCTGGGCCGTGAGGAGCGCCGCTCTAGATCGGCCTCGGTACTGGGGGGGTCTTCGGTCCCCTCTACGCCGAGCGTGAGGCGGGTGCAGGTAGGGTGTCCGTCGGCAGTCGTGCTGGTGTGGGATGGAGTTAGGATTTTGTCCCACTCCTCCTCGTCCAGCACCTCCCGTCTGCCGTCTGGCTCGCGCGAGAGCAGGTCGGGGTGCTGATTTTCCGCGCCTGGCACGTGCTCGACCGTAAAGTCGAACGACTGTAGGAGCAGCGCCCAGCGAATCAGCTTCCCCTTCCTCCCCTGCATGGTGTGGAGCCAGGTGAGGCAGCGGTTGTCGGTGCGGAGGGTGAAATGCCTGCCCTCCAGGTGTGGACGGTATTTCTTCACGGCCCACACCACCGCCAAGCACTCCTGTTCATTGCTGTGGTACCGCCTCTCCGCCGCGCCGAACTTCGCGCTGGCGTAGTCCACCACTTGCCGTTCTCCGTGGTCGTTCACCTGGTACAGCACGGCTCCGGTTCCCAGGGCGCTGGCGTCCGTCTGGAGGACGAGTGGGCGCTCGGGGTCGATGCGGGCCAGTGTGTGGCACAGGGTGAACGCGCTCTTGACGGCCTCGAATGCCGTCTGGGCGGGCGAGCCCCAGTGGTAGCGGACTTGGGGCGACAACAGGTCCGTCAGAGGCGCGATGACTTGTGAAAAATTCGGAATATAGTTCCGAAGCCAGTTCAGCAGCCCGATGAAGCGCTGCAGTTGCTTCCGGGTGCGTGGGACTTCTGCCATCGCGATCTGCTGGAGGTGTCCTAGTTGGGGGCGGTTCCCCTCCGCGTTGACCACGTGGCCCAGGAAGTCGACCTCGGCGGCTCCTAGATGACATTTGGCTGGGTTGGCTGTCAGGTGGTTTGTGGTCAACCGCTCCATCACCAAGGCCAGATGGCGGCAGTGGTCCTCCCAGGTGTCTGAGTATACTATGACGTCGTCCAGGTATGCTAGGGCGAACTGTCCGATGTAGCCCTCCAGCACACGGGTCATCATGCACTGGAAGGTGGACGGGGCGCACTTTAGGCCGAACGGCATGGCTCTGAACTGGAACCTCCGTCCGTCTGGCACCGTGAACGCCGTCTTCTCCCGGTCCCCGCGTCGTATGGGCACTTGCCAGTACCTGGACTTCAGGTCCAAGGTGCTGAAGACCTGGGCCCTTCCCAAGCCTGCTACGGCGGCCTCGACGCTAATCTGGGGGGGCGGGGCGCTGACGGTCACGGCATTTAACGGCCGGAAGTCCACACAGAATCTGCTTGTCCCGTCTTTCTTGTTGGCCAGCACAATGCACGCATTGTACCGACTGTGGGACGGCTCGATGACTCCGTCGTGCAGCATCTCGTCCACCTGCTCCCGGATGATTCGCTGCTCGCGAAACCCGTAGCCGCGGGGCGGGTCGAACACTGGGTCATCAGTCAGGGTGGGGATGCAGTGTTCAGTGACGGTGGTCCGCCTCAAGGTTCCGTCCACGGCAAACACTTCGGGTCGGGCGGCGAGGACCTTGTTTACCTCAGCCTGGTAGGAGGGGGGGACGTCGTGGCGCACGTCCGCCAGGGTCAGCACCGCGTCCTGTCGAGGGGGCGTCTGTCCTAGCGCGTACACCACGTACCTCTCAGCTCTTCCCAGGTTGAGGCGGGGGGGTCCTAGCTCCAAGACCGCATCTTGCTGGACCAACCAGGGGAGTCCTAGCACCACCTCCTCACACAAGTCTTGCACGACTACTGCGGACACACTACTGTTCAATTCCTGCGTACTCACCACGATCTCAGCATGCCCCAGCATCCGCCCGGTGTGTGTGGTGGTTGCCAGGCGCAGCTCGCCGCTGCCCGGAAACAACGCGCCTGCGGGCACGAACGCGGGGCGTACGAACACGTCGCTCGCTCCGGTGTCGACGAGCGCGGCAGCTGGCCGGCCGTTCACCTCCACGGGGATGCGGAACAGGTTGTCCCGCGGGCGGCCCAGCTGTCCCAAGGTCGGGAGGGCGCGCACCCCGTAAGGCGCGGGGTTGATGGTCTGTGCGGGGGGAGGGGGCTCTAATCCCGGTCCCCCCGGGGGCCGTTTCCCGACTGGGCCGGGCTGGTGCGCTGTGGCGGAGGTGGTACCACGTGCGTCTCCTGGCGCGGCGGTGTGGCGGGTCGCGCCGCCCCGAATCCCCGCGGGCACTCGCTGTGCCAGTGACGTTCGCCACGCGGGCATCCCAAGCGACACAGGGGGACTTGCTCGCGTGCTCCGGCATCCCGCGGTCGCTCCGCTCGCCATGTTGGCGGCGCCTCGATGGCTCGTAGTCCTCGGTGTTGGTGTGAGGGTGAGTCCCGTAGTGCGGTGTTCCGCCGGGCTTCTGGTGGGCTGTCACCCCCCTTGAGTGCTCGTGGTCGGGCCGCGCTTGCAGGCTCCCTGGAAGTTGCGTTCCGTCTCGCGTGCTTCCTGCACGTACTCCGCTACACCGCCGGTGTGGCAGCGACGCAGGAAGGGCTGCAGCTCGTCCCTCACTAAGCCCGTGATGATGGGCAGTGCCCTGGACAGGGGAGTTCCGGGCGAGATGCGGCGAAACAATTGTAGTTTAGTGGCGATGAACGCCTCCACTGCCTCGCTGTCCTTCTGCCGAGCCCCATAGAATGAGGCGGAACACTCGACAGGGGAGATCCTGTGTCGAACCGGTGTCGGAACGTGTCCGTAAACTCGCCCCATGGCATGGCAAACCGGCCCCACATGCTCCACCAGCTCCGAGCGGTCCCTCGCAGCTGCTCGCTGACACGCTCTGCCCACTCCGATTGGTGCGTCCGGCACCCGGTCAGCCGCGCCTCGCACTGCGTCAGGAATTCCCCTGGGTCCTCGTGCGGGGCTCCGGCGAATTCTGGCAAAGTCGCTCTGCGGGGTGGCAGGGCTCGTGCCAGGTCTTCCAGGCCAGGCCACACGCACTTGGCCTCGGTGATGTCCAGCGCGCGCGTCGCGTGGACAGGGTGCGAGCTCCAGTCGGTGGCGTGGGTGGTTGGGGGGGCGGTGATGGCTGGGGTGGTACGGCTCGGTAGGGGTGTGTGGTCCATCGGTGGTGCTCGCGCCTGTAATTCCGTCTCCGTGATGTCGTGCCACGGTTCTATGAGCGCTTCGACCTTGATTGCCGGCAAGTTGTAATCAGGTGCGCATTTACATGTCTGTAGAGGGTTCGCTTTCCCCGTTACCAGGTCCCTGCCCTGTGGCCAGTAGCAGACTCGACAGGTGTTCATCTTGAGTCTGTCTGCCATTGCGTCGTACGGCGCGTCGGTGTTGACAGTCGCTTCGTGCGCGCACGTGGCTCTGTTTACAAACAGACTCCCGATGAAGGCAGAGTGGTGAGGGGGGTTGGCGCGCGCGCTGATTCGTGCCGCTGGCCGAGAGGCGCCCGGACAGCCGCACAAAAGGGAGAGCCGAGACTGGCCACTGCGAAGGGGGGATGCGGATAGCCGTGTGTAGCGGCGGCCGAGAGCGCCCGGACAGCCGCACAAAGCGGAGAGCGTGAGGATGTGAAGGTGGGTTGGGGGGGGGGGGGGTGTGCGGGCGAGGATGTTCGCTGAAGGCCCAAAGGGGAGGGGTGGGGGTGAAAGTGAAAGTTGGCGAGGGTCGGCGCGGGCGTTGACGCGCGCTTCCGGGTGGTCCCTTTGTCGCTGCTCCTCTGTGCGCCAAATTCCACTGCGCGCGTCCAAAATGGCCGTCTTCTTACCCTTTGTCTGATTTTCGGCTGTAGTTATGCCCTACGCAAGGGCGCCATTTGCCGTCACCCGACCTATGTGAAAGGCCCGGGGGGTACCTGACGGGCGCTACGGGCGTCGCGGTGCTCTTGTCCGGAGGGGCGCCAGGCTTGCGGACTGCTAGGCCGTTGATGTTGTGTCGTGGGTACTCTGCCCCCGCGTGCCCTGCCAGGTACACGGCTTGAATCTACCCTGAATGGTTCTCTCTTGACTGTGAAGGCCGCTCGGCCGTGTGGGGGACGGGAGACTCCGGAAAATTAGCATACATGAGTTGGTGAGAATTACCTTTAATCTAGTCCCGCTACAAAACACTCTCACCAACACTTGGCGACGTCTAGCCGTTACACGATTAACACAGAAAAAACAACGCTACTCGACATTAATGGTTACCACGGCAGTCTCGCGGGACGCGGGTCGATGCTCGCTGGAGACGGCCAGCGCCGAACATTAACGGGTGCAGGGGGTGCTCTATGAGCGGGCTCCTAAATTCGGCGAAACACTTACGTGTGTGCAGCCGGCAGGCATATGCACGGCGTCCTTAAATAAAAACACTTTCGCTGGAGTCGGCCAGTACCGTACGTTTTGTGCTACAATACGTATCGCGGTATCACACTTAAGACGGTCGGGATAGACCCGGCTCCGCAAAATACGCGCTGATCTACGTGGGCAGCGGTGAATTAACAAAAGGTTTTAAATTTAAAGATTTAGTACAGAATAAAAAGTAATAAAATGAAAGAAACTTGGATGCTGCCCACGGACACACGTCTGTTCCCGGCGCGGAGTGGTTCGAGACTGCCGGACATGGCCGCCTCGCAAGGAAGAGAAACTTTCTCTTCTTTGTGAGTCGGCGTCAAAAAACATATATTAATTTAATTTACTATATTACCAATTAAAACATGTTCCAGGTGCCCAATTAAAATGTAGCACCTGGTAATTGGGTGCTTAAGGCTTAACAATAGTTTTAATGTATTTAATTATTTAAAATGTGACATCAAGTTGGCGACTGTATTTATCAACATATTGTCTCACTGTGAGCTGTAATAGTTGGATTTCTTCTAATCTGACACGATCCTAGTCACTCACATTTTAATTACGGCCAGTGGCCGCGGTGACTTTTAATAAGGTTTGTTGTCTATTGGGGTCACGCCCGGGACGCTCGCCTGACTCAATCCGGCTGGGCAAGCGGCGCGCTCCGAAAACGGGATACGGTACTGGCGGTGCGGAGCACGGGCTTAAAGGCCATGGTCGGTACGACGTCAAATGTCTATTCCGAAATGCGCTGTGATACCCAAAAAAACTTTTCATGTTTAAGATATCCGACCAAATATCCGTTGTTAAGGTTACCATATGTCTTCTATAGAGGACAGCATTTTTTTTAAATTGTTTCTGAAATTGCTTCATATTTTTCGTCCAGCCAGCATCTTAGAGTTGTTCAACTCGGGAGTTTATATTGAGGAGCAACTGTTTTCATTAGAGTTCTGAAGCCTTCGTTTTCAATAATTGAGAAAGGCTGATGGTCGTTGCAAATCATGAATAATAAACAGTTGTTCAGTTTCCTTATCTTCACTCCAGATTTGGAGTAAGAGGAAATATCTTTAAAGGCGGCCTGTATTGTTTTTTGGCGTTTGAAAGGGATGACGTTTTCGTCTAAGTCCGAATCAATAGTTTCATTTGCCGTCACCCAACCTCTGTGAAAGGCCCGGGGGGTACCTGACGGGCGCTACGGGCGTCGCGATGCTCTTGTTGTCCGTAGGGGCGCCAGGCTAGCGGGCTGCTAGGCCGTTGGTGTGGGGTCGTGGGTACTCTGCCCCCGCGTGCCCCGCCAGGTACACGGCTTGAATGTAACCTGAATGGTTCTACCTTGACTGTGAAGGCCGCTCGGCCGTGTTGAAGACGGGGAATTACGGAAAATGATATACGAGTTGGCGAGAATGCATTTAATTTGGGAGTTTCACCGGGGTCCATGAGGGTACACGGTACACTCTACAAGTCCGCTCCGCGGGTCAGTCCCGCTACAAAAATTCTCACCAACACTAAACACAACACTACGTGACAATGGTTACCGCTGCAGTCCCGCGGGACGTGGGTCGATGCTCGCTGTAGACGGCCAGCGCCGAAAGTTATCGGGTGCAGGGAGGGGGGAGGGGTCGATGAGCGGGCTCCTAAGTTCGGCGAAACACTTACGTGAGTGATACGATCCGCAGCGCGGTATCACGATGAAGACGGTCGGGATAGGCCCGGTTCCGTAAAAAAAGCGCCGAGTCGACGTGGGCAGCGATGAATTAATAAGAGGTTTTAAATTTAAAGATTTAGTACAGAATAAAATAATCAATGAAAGAAACTTGAATGCTGCCCACGGACACACGTCTGTTCCCTGCGCGGAGTGGTTGGAGACTGCCGAACATGGCCGCCTCGCAAGGAAGAGAAACTTTCTCTTCTTTGTGAGTCGGCATCAAAAAACTTATATTAATTGAATTTACTCTATTACCAGTTAAAACATGTTCCAGGTGCCCAATTAAAATGTAGCACCTGGTAATTGGGTGCTTAAGGCTTAACAATGGTTTTAATGTATTTAATTATTTAAATTGTGACATCTTATTGGCGACTGTAAATTTACTAACATATTTTCCCACTGTGAATTGTTTTAGAGGGATTTCTCCTATTCTGACTTGATAATAGTCACGGGCATTTTAATTATGGCCATTGGCCGCGGTGACTGTTAATGAGGTTTGTTGTCTGCTCCATGCGTGGTGTACTCGCCCGGAGTGGCTACGACGCACTTATTACATGTCGGGTAATTAGTAATTTCGTACTAATGGCTTTTCCCTTAATTGAATTATGGGTTCGAGCCTCCGGGGTTTCGTACCTTTAAATATCATTATGTCGATTGGGGTCACGCCCGAGGCGCTCGCCTGACTCAATCTGGTTGGGCAAAGGGGCGTGCTCCGAAAATGGGATACGGTACTGGCGGTGCGCAGCACGTGCTTAACGGCCATGGTCGGTACGACGTCACATTTAAAGTTTCCTTTAACGGCTTACAGGAACTTTGACTGCCACTGCCACTTGTAGAAGGAATTGGTTTAGATTGAAGTAGGCCTACCTACTTACACCAACATCAATTTTATTATTAGGCATATCCTTGGCATTTTGAGGATTCGATATTTCTTCTGTTTTATTAACTGAATTCAATGTATTTTGTTTCGGCTGAATTTCGAGATAAGCAGCCTTATGAACATTACGAATATGCCCAATTAAGTTCGTCGTATTTCCGGCAGACTTGATATCCTTTTGATATAGTTTGCATTTCAATTTATTATCATCAATTTTATTAAAGAACTGCCAAACCGAACTTTTTTCTTAGGTCCCATTATACCTGAAAGTTAAAAAAAAAAAAAAAAAAAAATACTTTAAGGTACGGTTCACAAGGTGGACCATTATTACACAGCAGAAACTCGGTCGGCCGTATTTTTGTTTTGGTTTTAATTTGCGTATTCGATGCATCGAATGAAAAACATTGATATATATTCTATGCTGAAGTGTTGTCAATACATCGGTTCAATACGATGCATCATTACTATACATCGAGTGTTTGAAATACATCGATGTATATCGTCCATCCCTACCCTGGAGCGGCCTTTTGAGGATTCTGCTCTATGATACTCCCCCTGGAGCAGCCTTTCGAGAATTACGCTCTAGGCCTTCCCTCCTGGAGTGGCCTTTCGAGGATGACGCTCTAGGGCTTCCCTCCTGGAGCGGCCGTACCCTCCCTCCTCTTCCTTCATCACTGCCCAGCAAGAGGACTAGCCACAGCCCCTCTCTGCCCGGCGGACTGCCGACTATGGGAGCTGTTCAACAGTGACGACTGAGGATGTTACACCCCACCTCAAGCCACTACAGCACTGGATGATGCTGCTGGGACACGTCACACATTATAACTTTGTTAACCTGTAAGAAGTGACTGTGACTTTCATCTGTTTTCATCTAGATGGGCTTATGCACATTTCGAGGCATTCGCATTTGTAGTGGGTTAGATTGCAATCACCTGTAGGAACTTTAATTATATGTTACTGTTATTCTATGTTTACCGTCATTCACCACATAAACTGTTACAGTATATCAGATCCACGTTAGTTTGCCGCAGCATTCATGTTAACCACGGTAACAGGATAAATCATTAGACATGAGTTTGCAACCTATTTTGTTCGCGCACAACGTCAAGGTATCGAGCCTATCATGAAGCGACGGTCTGACAACAGATGCGGCCAGGCATTGGTCAAGCGAGTGTAACAGTCTTAATAAAGTGCAGTATCTTTCCAGTCGGTGTTCCGTTTATTTTCAAGGCGTCCTGAGTGGCCTGAACAGCCCAGGTAGTATTAAAACAGCAACAGACTCCTGCCTGCAGCCACGAGGTCGAATCCCCGTTTTGCCCCCTGAGATCATTTTCAACTTAAAATTCACTCAAGACTTAATCAGGCAGCAGGAGTGGCATCAACATGTTGAGATGTACTAGAATGTGTGCATTTTTATGGTCACAAAACACATATTTTTCGAGGTGTGATTCAAGGGTATTAAAACAATAAAAAAAATACCCTCACCTGAATGTTCAAACACACCTCGAATGTATATAGTTATATATACTGATAAAATCTTACTACTGTAAATAGACTCTAATTCTGGGATTTCAGTGCTCTGTGTGATAAGTAGCAGAATTGTGAACGAACGAGTCCAGTTGGCAAGGTTCGTCTGTGGTTATGTCTTTCCGGCTGTCTTAAGTAATTGCTTCGTTAAGCAGTATGTATATTAATCAACCTAATGCTTGAGCATACACAGTCTTCATGAATCTAATCTTGTTAATGGACTATGCAAATTGGATTTTGAAATCGCCCACCTTGAGAAACAAGAAGTTCTTGCAAGGATAGTCACAAGATTTTGCTCAAGACATGACTATGATTACCAGCCATAGAATTGTATTTGTTTTTTAGAAACTATTGAACCCAATTTTTTTTCATTCCTCCACATTTAATTCTAATGTTTTTGACGTGACGTATTATAAATCGATGAACGCCGGATGCACGCACGAAAAAGTGTCCCGTTACGCTGTGTCCCATTACACCCATTATTCTGTAATGCTGTGTCCTGTTACGCTCATTGTATGCTTGCACCACATCTATCTCTCTTCCTCTCGACTGTTTATAAAGTGAAGTGAAAAGTTAATATGGTTTTCATTGCTTATTACAAAAACAATTTCGGCAATAAAGGTTAATTATTCTTGCATTTTGAAAACCTGATAACTAGTTCAAGTATTTATTTTTTAATAAAAAATGATTGAATTTTATTCATAAAGTACCTATGCAATCATTTCATCAATGTTTTCTTATGACCTTGTCACGATAAACTATCGTCCATAAACAGACTTTACAGACAACCAATTTTATTTTCTAAATTTGAGAGTAATTAACTGGAATAATTTTCTTGCAATGATGTGGAGTTCTTATATATTTATTAAACTTATCATATATGTAGGTACTAATTATTTAATTTGATACCATAAAGTTAGTTCATTTATTATTGAATTGATAATTTTATTTTTTAGTAGGTAGTTAATATGTAAGTTTGAATATTTTAAAACAATTTTTGGTAATTCATATATGAACTGTGTTTTGGGTTTACTTTTCTTTGCAATGTGGAAACTATCGCCAAAATTTGCTATGTCAACATTCTAATGAATGTTAATTTTTTTTTTTACATATAAGTCTTTTTAGACACATTTATACAATTTTATAAATTATTATTTTAATATTTTAAATGCAAAACCATTTGTAAATATGAATTTTAATACCTCTCTCAGCTGTTTTATTTAAAATCTTTCTTCTTTGTTTGTGGCAACGTTTTGGAACGTATAGAAATATGCCTCTATGGAATTGATGATGATAATTATTTCAACCGTAAAATTTGTCGCCATTTCTGTGCTGTTCGCTGACAATGTTCTTCGCAGTTTATTCCGGAATCGTTAACTTATTGTAAAGCAAGGAAACTTTTCATTTGTTATTTGCCTAATACGTAGTCGTCGCTAGTGGACTTAAATCTTCTAAAAAAGACGTATAAGGGTGGCTAGCCTACACGATCGTTCTCGATTCCTGAAGATGTATCGTTAAATACAGCGTGTGCTTCTCGCTATCACTTCGTTGTTTTGTCCGGATTATATCGGTCTTCTCTCGCCAATTTCTCTCGTGTCTACAAAATCTTTTGTGTTTCTATGTTCTATACCATCATCATGGTTATTTGTGGTGTTTGATAGTTATATCACAACTAACCGCAATGTAAATGGCCTCGCAAACCTACAGAGGGTTTTATACTCGCCGTATCATCCGCATCCATCTTCTAGGATTTAGTCCTTTCAGAGAGAAGTGGAGTTTGTCTCAGTGGTGTTCTAGCATCGATGTCTTTTCTGCAACTTTTCTCAACGTTTTTCCGTCTCTCAGAATATTCCAGTACAGCCGAGTCCACTAATAACCAAGTGCTACAATGTCTTATTTTGTGCTGAGTTCTCTCGGCTCTTTTATCACTGCTTATTTTCCAGGGCCAATTTTCTCATGTTATAGAACTATCAATTTAAATTATTTTTAGACTGTTTATTCTGTTCTCTGATTGTTTTATGATATATTTCAGTCATGCAATTTACCTGGCCAAATGGATTTTTCGTATTGCCTAAATTTGTTCTTCTTCGTAGATTTTTAAATTTTTTAAGATGTCTGGTCAAAATAATTAACTTTTGAACTGCATAATATTTAATCATTTTTTGTTCTGTATTTCCAAAGGTAAAAGAGAAATCAGAAGATTGTATTTTCTAAAACTTTTAAGTTTTCTTTATTATTTTACAAAACTTTTTTTTTTGAAGAGCTACAAAGATTTACAGTTATTCCATTATTGCTAACTTAACCAACCTTTTGTGTTTCTTAAAAAGATCGGTTGTGTTTATAGTAAAATCTTTTTCCTCGGTGAATGAGATGAAGGAAAAGAAAAAGGTGGAGGATGCTCGCATAGATATATATATTTTTTAACCATTCAGAAACATTTTATCTCTGGCTAATAGCCTGTGTTCTTTGCATTTGTTGAAGGGGTGGGTGATTATTGCTGAATTTGTTGTGTATGAATTTATATTGTTACGGCCTTCGACTTACTCCTATCTGTGTTGACCGTAAAGATGGAAATGAAGGGAATATGTACATGAAAAGTTGATAATGAAATGAATCGTGAAGGATGATGGGGAAAGGGAATGGAAGTGAATCTACTAACGAATCAACTGTGTAGTTGGTTATTTCCTAGAGCTTATTCTTAACCTCATTTGTCTCGTGATTTGTATGTGCTTTTCCCTTGTTACAAACTGTTGCAGACTAATTTATCCCAAGTTATGTGAGGGTTCACTTAAAATTAATTCCCGGGACAAAGGCCTGTCTATAATTGTCGGAGTATTTGTTATTCAAATTCTATTAATTAAATTGACTGGGTTTCAGTGTTCAGATTATTAATGTTGTCGACTAAGTAATTGTTAAAGTGAGTATGTCTTAGTAATGAAATGAGAGAGGGGTCATTCCATTTTACCTCACCATCTCAGGATTTGATGAAATTTTGCACAGATGTTAGCTCCATACAGACTAACAAAAATATAAAATTTTAGAATGATATATCCATCCGTTTTGAAAATATTGCTTTGTAAATTTTCGAAAAAACACTCAAAATTGCACGAAAGGCATATTTTAAAATTACCATAACTCTTCTCCAAACTAAGTTAGAAAGGTGAGACAGGTGTCATTTTGCAGCATTTGGTATGGCCTTTCATATGATATGTAACACAATGTCTAGAAAAAAAATAATTTTCAAAATAATTTTTAAAATTTAAATTTAAAATTTAAAAAAAATGCATTTTTAATTTTTTCAAAAAATTATATAAAATTTGTTGGTTTAAAGCAAATAGATTTACAACCACAACAGTTGTCATTCTTCCACCATTTTGATATTACTTGGAATATACATTTTAGACAACCACACTTCTTACAAATTCAAAACCCAATCATACTTAGTACCATAGCACATGGGTAACCTAATGCAGAAAGCTTGGAAACATTTGTATAATTAAGCTTCCATTCTTGTTCATGTGTAATTTGTTCTACCTCAGATACCTTATGACTTGCTACGATTAGGTCATCTAATCTATTTACAAGGGGTTTAAGTGGTAAGAAATGTTTTAAGTCACTTATATCTACTTTATCATCTAATTCACAACAGTCTAAATCCTTGTTTACTCCAGGAATAATATCTTTAGAGCTTGAATTAACATTGATTATATTTTGATAAACCAAAAGTATCTTGTTTCTGTATCCTTTGCATTTACTCAAAAATTTTAATTTGGTAAATATTTACAATCGCGGTAGATGCCAAAAGAAATGCTAAAAATCCGAAAATACTTTTATTCTATTCTCTTTCACTTCCTCTTTTCAAATCAACCGGCGGAGATAAGAAATTCCAAATATTTTAGGAGATATCGAATTTTTTAATTTCATGATATGTAGAGTCGCGGTAGATGCCAAAAAAAATGTAAAAAATCCTAAAATACCTTTATCATATGCTCTTCAACTTCCTCTTTTCATTAAAAGCGGCGGAGATAAGAAATTCCAAATACTTTAGGAGATATCGAATTTTTTTAATTTTGCAATACAAGACCTGTGGAACCATTTGAGCGGCGCCATTTTTGTTATTTTGCCGTGTGTTCGTGAATACGTGAATCGTGAATGCGTAATTAATAAAATGGTTGATTAGGTCAGGTCAGTTACATTATTAATACTTTCAAACTAAGCCGACATTAAAAATTATTTTGTGAATTAATTTTAATGGATGTTTAGTTTTAAAATATTTATAATGTAACTGACCTGACCAAACAAACCCGGACAGAGGGTGAACAGTAAACTAAAATGGTCGATTAGGTCAGGTCAGTTACATTACAAATACTTTCAAACTAAGGTGATATTAAAAATAATGTGAATTAATTTTAATTATTCTTTAGTTTTAAATTATTTATAATGTAACTGACCTTACATAACAAACCCGTAACAAAGGATGTACAGTAACAACTCACGTAAATTTTTTTGTTACTTATTACTTGCGCAACAATATCAAAATAACAAATAAGACTTTAAAATTAGAAACGTTAAAAACTCACGTAAGTTGGAGGCGGTAATTAAACACCGTTTTAAACAATAATTGAACTAAATAATCACGTATTAGTTCATTTGAATTCTGGCCTATCACGAACAATCACGTGACATCATTATCCAATAAAAAAAATAGATACTCGTACGTAAACAAGAAACAATGGTGCACGCACGCCACAGGAATGCGCTGGTTTTGTGCTGAAATTTAAAAATTCGATATCTCCTAAAGTATTTGGAATTTCTAATCTCCGCCGCTTTTAATGAAAATAGGAAGTTGAAGAGCATATAATAAAGGTATTTTCAGATGTTTAGCATTTTTTTTGGCATATACCGCGACTCTACGTATGATGAAATTAAAAAATTCGATATCTCCTAAAGTATTTGGAATTTCTTACCTCCGCCGGTTGTTTTGAAAAGAGGAAGTGAAGGGGCACAGAATAAAAGTATTTTCAGATTTTTAGCATTTTTTTTGGCATCTACCGCGATTGTAAATATTTACCTTTAATTTTTCTGAATTTACAGTTTTTAAATCTAAAGGGTTTTCTTTATTACAAACTACTGTAATTTTTTCATCTCTTGGGAGCTATGTACAACCATTCACCCCTCTAAATGCATCCACAAGGTGTCCTTTAATTCTATTACGTGTTTTTCATAATCTGAAGGTACTGAACAATTTTGCTTCACATTCCTCGTACAATTAGGTTGTGATTAATGGAAAAGTTCGTCTACAAGTCCTATATTCACTCGTGACCTGTTACACTGCTTGATAAGGTCATTATTTATTTATTATTTGACTGTTCCATGATTAAGTAATCTTTTTGGGTTTTATATAAACATACTGATTAAGGGTTCCTTTTATCTTATGCGGGAATGGTATTAATTTGTACAATTCAAACTTTAATTGGTCCGTTACTGGTAATTTTATAACATAACACAATATATTTTCTTTACTAAATACTTCCAAATCCATTAAGTGTAATAACAAATTATCCTTACCAGAAATACCTGGAAGGGGTAAGTTTCTCTCCTCATGGGTGGACTGATATTGCTTAAAGTAGTGCAGGATTTGTTTAGGTGTTATATGTGGATTTACAATTCCCTTGAGTGCATTTAAAATTGCATCTAAAAGTGATTCATATTTATACCTAACTGTCTCTACTTCCGTGTTCAGGATATTTATATGTTAATTTACTAGAATTCTTAAGTTTTGATGTGATACTACTACCGACATTTTTCCGTTTCTTTTATTTACCTCATCTATGTTTGCCTCAAGTCTACTTTCAATTACCTTTTGTCTTGATAATATTTCATTAGTTGTGCGATTACTCGTTTCTAAAGTAAATTTCACAACAATTATGTGTTCTTTGCTTAGCCTAAGAAAATCTCTTTTGCTCATCTTCTAATGGTCTTATTTTAGCATTATAAAAATTAGCATCATCCTCATCTAGGTTACCAAATATTATCTTACTTAGCTGTCCAGTAATATTTAAAGGAAAAATGCTTCTCTTTCTGTTTCTATCACTAGAACTTATATCTAATATTACATAACGCAATTGTTTTACAGAATCTATTTTGTTTACAATTTTATTAATGTTAGCTGTACACATAGTTTTATTTTTGTATTGCAATGGTTCTCTCGTGCACAAATTAGCTGTTAGGCGTTTATATCTCGATCGACTTTCGTAGTTTTCTCCTAACCGACTCAGATTTATGTAAGTCACCAACTGCCATTGTGTATTGTACATTTGTACTTCTCCACAGTGTTCATAAAATATACCCGACGATCTTCTATCTTCTGCACACTGATATCCAAGTCTATTCCAGTCGTTTACACACTGATAAGAACGACCATCAGTATCGTGGTGGTATTTCTGCAACAACATTAATAGTACAGTTTTAGTCTGTTTGCATGCAACTTAAGTCTTTCCTCTCTTTTGTATGGTCGACATTTACTCCGTCTACACTTATAATGTTATATATGGACCTACGTATTGACTACACAGTTTTTTGGATCATCCCCTCCTTACTGTTTCGTCATATAGTAAAACCCTTTCTCCCGGTTCAAATAAGTGTACATTCATCTTTTTATCATAATTAGTTTTACTTAGCTCTTTTGCTTTCATTAATTTTTCTCGAGCTAATTTATGTTTCTTGTTATTTTTCTTTTAAAGCTTTTACATAATCATCATAATTATAATTAATTTCAATGGGTTCTTTCTGCAACCAGCCCGGTATACTGGGTAATCTACTGAACATAAGCTCATAGGGAGTGATTCCAGTGGCTCGGTGTGGTGTAGTATTATGCACAAATGTTGCGTAATTTGTCCACTGTTCCCAATCACTCTGGTTGTGTGCTACAAAATGTCTCAAAAATTCCGCTAACGCCCGATACCACCGCATTACTGCTCCATTACTCTGTGGTGATATGCACTGGTTTTAATTTTAGTTATTTATAGTAATTTGCATACTCTCCGGAATAAATTACTGGTAAAGCTTCCGCCTTGGTCCGTGAGTAATTGTAATTTTTGTGGAATTCCAAATTTTAATATTATTTCACTTACAAATGCTTTCGCTACCGTCTGAGTTACTGATTAGTTATAGGGACTGCTACAGTGTATTTTGAGAGTAAGTCTTGGAAAGTAAGTAAATATTTATTACCATTTTCGCTTTCCACTAACAGCCCTACTATATCCATGCTACATTTTTTCCAAACTGTTCTGGTGTGTCCGTTATTTCTAGTGGCATTCTAACATGTGGCCTAGTCAGCTTATTTCTTTGGCATGAGTCATAGTGTTTAATGTATTGTTACGATCGCGCTTGGCTGCAGTGCATGGCATCGCCGCACTCGTTCGGCCTGTCTGCGCCCCCTTCCACCCGCATCCTCTCCCTGGTATCTCGTGTCATACTATCTCGCTACATCCTGACCGTCGCAGCGCGCACCTGCCTCAGATCGGGTTACTTAAAAGAGGCCGCACTGCGGAATAAAATGACTCAGACGCCTTTATCGGCGTTCTTAGAGCAGCCACCGCGTTCTTCGAGGACTCACGATGCGTTTCTGGGTATTTCGACGGCGAAGGTCGCGCGATATCTCGGAGACATGCCCGATTGTTCTGGATGGGAACCCAAGGGCTATTTAAGGAGGTTGGGCCGACCTTCGAGTCAGTGAGAGAGAGAGTCTGAGTGGGGAGTTCTCCCGCGGGGAGTTTCCGGGCGATAGTGCCGCAGGTGCGGCAGAGTGGCGAAGTCCTTGGACGAAGGTTCCAGGGCAGGGAGTGAGTGAGTTCAGTGGAGTCGGGAGTTTCCGGGCGATAGAGTCGCGGGCGCGGCGGAGTCCCGAGTGAAGTGGCGAGCGAGTCGTCGAGTGGGATCTCGGCGAAGGGTGTGACGGCTGCGGCGAAGTGCGGCGACGGAGTCCCGCGACGGAGACCCACGAGGGGTGCTGCGGCGAGAGTTGCGCCGGAAGTGCGGCCCAGCGAGGTGTGTGAAACGAGTGACTGGGGAATTGACATTTCTTTACATGTAATTAATTATCTGCCAATTTAGAAGATTATTTGTAAGTGGCAAGTAGTAGTAATAAATAAAACTGTGTGTGAAATAAAATCTATTAATTGGGCTATCCTTTACGAACCCTCAGGGAAATCGTAACATTTTGGTGTCAGAAGTGGGATAGCCCTAATTAATAGATTTAGGATTCAGTTTTATTATAAGGAAATTTAAGAATAGAATTTAGTTTATGAGAATAGAGTTAGTGTTTAGAACTTTAGTGAATTTTGATTTTTCTAGAGTTAGAGTTTACTGTAGTCAGTGATAGTTTTGAATGTAATAGAGTTATTGTTAGTTTAATTAGAAGGTTCGGCTAGGTCATTTAAAATTAAGAACAGTATTTAAAAAAAAATTTTTAGGTTGTTTAATTAGTAAATGCTTTAGAGAGAGATGGCTACTGAAGGGTTTACTGTAGAGCAATACAAAGAGATAAGGGTTGCCTTGGAAGAAATAAAAGCAATTTGGAAGAACTATAACAAAGAAATGTTAGCCAGTATAAAGAACTATACGAAAGGAATGGTAACCAAAATCGAGAACTTTACGGAAGAAATGAAGAGTGGAAGGAAGGAGAGTAAGAACCACCGTGAAGAAAAGAAGAGTGAGTCCAATAATAACCCCGAGAAAATGAAGAAGGGACAGGAAGAAATAAATAATGAAATGAAGACCGAAGTGAAGATAAGCCTAGAAGAGAACAGAGAAGAGGAGAACAGTGAAGAGAATAACAGCGAAGAGAAATACAGCTAAGAGAAGACCAGCGAAGAGAAGATTAGCCAAGATGAGACTAGCCAAAAGGAGACTAGCCAAGAGGAGACTAGCCAAGAGGAGACTAGCCAAGAGGAGACTAGCCAAGAGGAGACTAGCCAAGAGGAGACTAGCCAAGAGGAGACTAGCCAAGAGGAGACTAGCCAAGAGGAGACTAGCCAAGAGGAGACCAGCCAAAGGGAGACCAGCGAAGAGAAGACCAGCAAAGATGAGACCAGCCAAGAAGAGAACAGTGAAGAGAACAGCGAGGAAAACAACCAGGACATGAATATGAAAGAAGAGCTGAAGAAAAGCACAGAAGTAGTGAAGATGGGTTACAAAGTGTGGAATATTGAACAAGAAGAAATGAAGATAAACCAAAAAGAGAGGGTAAAATGCCAAGAAGAACTGAAGAAGAGCCGAGAAGAGATGAACATGAGTCAAGAAGAGATAGAGAAGCACAAAGAAACGAAGAAATACCAAAAAGAGATGCAGGAAGACCAAGAAGAGATGAAGAAAGACCAAGAACAGGGGAAGGAAGACCGAGAAGAGACAATGAAAACACAAAGAGTGATGAAGATGGTGCAAGGAGTGAAGAAGATGGTGCAAGGAGTAACTGAGTGCAGTCGAGAAGATATTCAGAAGAACGAAGAGGGTATGAGGAACCAAGAAGAGACGAAGAAGAGCTGGGAAGATATGCTGTGTGAACGAGTAGTTAGGAGAGAAAAAATAGAACGAAAAAGGGAAGAAACAAGGAAACCATTGGAAGGCAATGAGCAAGACTCTCATGAGTATCGGGCCCGTCCAAGACAACGGTCGGCCTGGCTTGGGCGGCTGACTGAACAACATTGGGCATCAGCAATGCAGAAGTGTCACTGGGTGACGAGAGAAGCAACATCTACTGCGAGAGAGGGTTATCTGGTGAGACTGTACAGCCCGCGATGGAGGAAAGGCTGGAGGCCTAAACTTCGAGTAGCATGGGGACCTCCAGGAGGAGATGCATTACCTGTTCGGGACGAACAGGTTTAAGGAGGGGGCAATGTTACGATCGCGCTTGGCTGCAGTGCATGGCATCGCCGCACTCGTTCGGCCTGTCTGCGCCCCCTTCCACCCGCATCCTCTCCCTGGTATCTCGTGTCATACTATCTCGCTACATCCTGACCGTCGCAGCGCGCACCTGCCTCAGATCGGGTTACTTAAAAGAGGCCGCACTGCGGAATAAAATGACTCAGACGCCTTTATCGGCGTTCTTAGAGCAGCCACCGCGTTCTTCGAGGACTCACGATGCGTTTCTGGGTATTTCGACGGCGAAGGTCGCGCGATATCTCGGAGACATGCCCGATTGTTTTGGATGGGAACCCAAGGGCTATTTAAGGAGGTTGGGCCGACCTTCGAGTCAGTGAGAGAGAGAGTCTGAGTGGGGAGTTCTCCCGCGGGGAGTTTCCGGGCGATAGTGCCGCAGGTGCGGCAGAGTGGCGAAGTCCTTGGACGAAGGTTCCAGGGCAGGGAGTGAGTGAGTTCAGTGGAGTCGGGAGTTTCCGGGCGATAGAGTCGCGGGCGCGGCGGAGTCCCGAGTGAAGTGGCGAGCGAGTCGTCGAGTGGGATCTCGGCGAAGGGTGTGACGGCTGCGGCGAAGTGCGGCGACGGAGTCCCGCGACGGAGACCCACGAGGGGTGCTGCGGCAAGAGTTGCGCCGGAAGTGCGGCCCAGCGAGGTGTGTGAAACGAGTGACTGGGGAATTGACATTTCTTTACATGTAATTAATTATCTGCCAATTTAGAAGATTATTTGTAAGTGGCAAGTAGTAGTAATAAATAAAACTGTGTGTGAAATAAAATCTATTAATTGGGCTATCCTTTACGAACCCTCAGGGAAATCGTAACAGTATGTATGTTTCAATATCCTTTTTCATACTCGGCCACTTAACATACTGCTCTATTCTTTCGTATGTACGTGTCATCCCTTGGTGTCCCCCTACGGGTGTATCATGGAATTCCTTAATTATTTTTAATCCTTCCTCCCTGGTTACATCTCTCACGGGTTTCTCTTTGAAGGTTGTGTTTTTTCCTCTTTGCTACTTGTAGATTCTCTTCCTGACTCGCTATAATTCATTCCGTTCTCTGCAATTTCTGGTATCCTATTTAATGCATCTGCATGTGTTATAGTCATAGTCTTACCGGCTCTGTACCGTATATCATACATACTATCGCAAGCATCTCTCTGTTGTAGAATAGTTTTTCTCTGCTTTATTTAGCGTCTGACTAGCATAAGCTATTGGTCGGTCTTTACCTATTTCCCCTTGAGATAATAGCTCCTAAAGCTAACTGGCTAGCGTCTGTAGTTAATATGAAAGGTTTGGAAAAATCGGGATACTGAAGTACAATTTCAGAAGTTAAGATTCTTTTCAATGTATCAAACTCTTTTTCCTGATTTTCTCCCCAGCTAAAAGTTACACCTTTTTTTACCAGTTCGTACAGTGGTTTCGCAATTTTACTGCAATCAGGAATAAACCTCCTATATTATGAAGCTAATCCATAGAACATTTTTGTCTTTTGCATTCTTTGGTTTAGGATAGTTAGATATTTTTTCTTTTTTTGCGGGATCTGGTTTGACTCCCTCGTCACTAATCATGTGACCTAGATATGCTACTTCCTTACGCAAAAATTCACATTTATTAGGCTGCAACTTAAGATTGTGTTTGCGCAGTCTAGTGAATTCTTCCTTTAATCTGGCATTATGTATCTCAACAGATTGTCCGTATATAACTAAATCGTACAAGTATATAACTAAATCGTACAAGTAGACTAAACATTTCATTCCTACTAACCCTGACAATACGGTATTCATTAGTCTAGTAAATGTTGCAGGTGCCCCCTTTAAACCAAACATCATTCGTTTCATTTCGTAATGTCCGGATGGCGTGCTAAAGGCACTTTTCTCCCGATCCTCTTTTTTCATTCGCACCTGTAAATATCTATTGGTTAAATCAAGAGTGCTGAAGTATTTAGCTTGTCCTAATTGATCTAGAATCTCTGTTATACAGGGAATTGCCTGTGCTGATCCAATTGACACTTGATTCAATTTCCGGTAGTCTACGACCAGCCGCCATCTTGGTTGTCCCGACTAATCTAATTTTTTCGGTATTACTAGAATGGGTGCGTTCCACGGAATAGTACTAGGTTCAATTATACCGTCATCAAGCATCTGCATTTCCTGCCGTCTCACTTCCTCTTTATGAATCTCGGGAAGTCTGTACGGTCGCGAATTTATAGGTGCTATGTCTATATTGACTGGTACGCTATGTTCTATGGTGTCTGTACTGACAGTTTATCGCCTGGTAAATGAAAAATATCAGCAAATTCTGTACACAACTTTATAAGAGAATCCTTCTCCTTTCCATGCAAATGTTCCAAGTGCAATAGTGTTTTTAGTAGTTCGGACCTTAGCTCTTGAGTGTTCTCTATACTACACTGGATTTGTCCTTGTTTATATTTCTCCAACTCTAGGGTAGGAATATTAATTTGTACATTTGTGTTTACTACCGAACAAACACTTGCCTCCCCTTGCCTCAGTTAGGCTATTTCCTATGTAAATTCCTGGTGCTAATTCACGTTTAACGACTATTCCTACGCCCTCTGAATCCGTATTTACTTGCATTATCCTTTCGCATCTAGCAGGAACATAAATTTTTGAAACGCTTTCCTTATGATCCTTGTGTACAAAATAAAATATCTCTGTTATTATCTGCACTGTGTTACGCCCAAAATTTATTACTGCTTCTCTCGCACTTAAGAAATCTCGTCCTAATATGCATTCATGTGGACTTTCAGGCATCACCTGGCATTTGTGCCTTATCTTTATATCAGATAGCTCGAATGTGAGAGTTATCACCCCACGGGTATACATCTCTCTGGTGGTAAGTCCACTTATTTTAGTTTTATCATTTGGGCTAATTTCAAATCTCAAGTTATCTTCCAAAATATTTTCTTTTATTATCGTTACATCGGGTCCTGTGTCTACCAAACACTGTATTTCTCTCCCTAATTCCGCCAGTTTCATTAAGATGATGCTAGTTTGGATACTGCTATCCCCAAATACCTTTTTGCCTTGCCTTCTGTTTTTCTGCGACCTTTCATTCCTATCACAATGGGAACTCCAGGCCGGCTGCTTACCTAGCTCCCTTGTTAGTTTCCCTGTTTATTAACATTATTATTTTCCTTGCAAGCTGGTTCCTCTGCTTTCTCAATTTATTACGAGAATGGTATGTCCCATTCCTATGGTAACATTCCCAATCGATGTGTCCTCTTGCCACAGAAAAAGCATGTTATGTCCTTCCTGTTTCGCATCTCTCCCTTATATTTGCCCCGTCTATTCTCTGACTTGTGCCTATCCTTATTAGGATTAACATCAGGTTTTTCCTTCTTGTGCCTGCATTCTATTCACATGTACATTTTTATGGGGTAAGTGTCCCTTTTTCATGGGTCCCTTCAAAAAACATTTATGTCTTGTGCCCATATTTACCGCAGTTCGTACATATTAGACGCAAATCACGGTCCTGTCCTACCCTGCCTGATACTGTGTTGGTTAACCCTCGGTTTCTTTCTTTCTGTGACAACCAGTTAGATTCTTCCTTTAACGCCACTTCTACTGCTATCCCTAACGTGTTGATTTGCGAACTTTTGCTTCGCAAGATTGTATTCTATCGTTTAACCCTTGTGTGAAACATGCACGTGCCAAATGGTGAATTAGAGCAAGCACACCCTGTTTCTGCGGTTCTGTTCATTTGCGTAATGCCGCCTCTCCAAGATCAGTGATCATAGTGTCAACTCTACTACCCCAGTTTTCAACTGACTCTGTTACCTTGCCGGGCATTGAAAAGCCTACACACGTAATAATCAATAGTCCAACGTACAGAGTAAAGTTGTTCTAAAATAGCTTTAACTTCTTCCCAGGTATTAAGTTTTTTCTCTTACTAGAATTTTTGCCTTCGTATCCCCAATTATTTTTGATTTCACAAATTTCAATAAGACCCCATATTGACTGGGATTTACTAACTCAAATGCTGTGTCTGTATTGTCAATAAATTCGTGCAGCTTATTTTTAGTACCGTCAAATGGCTGCCTAATTAATTTCAGAGCGTCAGTGATAGAAATATATATGTCACCAGAATCACTTCCTTCTGTGCTTTCGGCCATTTTAAATTATTATTATTTTGTTAACAATGTACACGTATTTGATGCTACACTGCTAACCTCACTGACACATACCTTGCAGTAAGAACACTGGCACACATGATGTCGCCTAGACTGAAGTCACTCCTACTGTAGTTGAACTGGTGGTGCTGGATGCACTCGACGAGCGCCGCTCTTCTTCTGACCGCCAGGGTTCACGCTGCTTCGTTGTCTGAAATTATCTCGCGGTGCTGTTTACTCTCTGCCACAGTTGACAGCTGATCGCCGTCCACCGTCCGTCGTAGCTGGACGATGTCTTCTGAATCACTGCCGTCTTATCTTCTGCGTCGCCGTGTAGCCGCTTATCTGTCCAGCTCCTCTTGTAAATTTTCCGGGTTGCTGTTTGTCTTCCTATCAAGACTGAAATTCTCGTCATTGACGTTGACGTCTTGTCTCTTAAACTCGGTGGCCCTTCTGCCGCGTTCTGCCTTTTCTTACGAGCAACAGCCACTTCAATCATATAATGTTACGCCATCGACACAGCTTTATTATTCTTTCTTCTTTTTTCTTTTCTTTTTTTCTTATGCGCAGTAGTCGCTCCTACCCCACATCTGACACAAAAAAAAAAAACTTTCTTGTTGTATCCCCGAGCGGAATGGATACCTCTTCTGCTGAGTGGGTAGGTAGGAGATTGAAAGGCAATTACCTTACTACTGCTCACAAAAATATTCTTGCTGTAATTTCACTTAATACGAATGAGGCATACAACTGGCTACATTCAATTACAAGTTACTCTACAGCATGACTACAATTCTTGTCTTACAACTCGTAGTACAGATCACTGGTATAGGGTGGTCCCCTGTGTCTCTCGTGGACTCTACATACTAACTAACGTCCCTGAACTAGAGGTGGGTTGTTACAGCAATTTTCAGTATCTGTTCCAACCTGTTACTTATACAGTAATGTACTAGTTACAAGTAGCTGATACTTCTGTTTCAGCTAGAGCAGTAGCGGTCCCAGGAAGCAACAAGTTATCAGCATTCTTGTTACAGGTTTCACATCCTCTGTGCTGTCATCACCAGCGTAAAAAGGTATCGGTGTTCTCTTTCCACGCCTTTCGTAATCTTCAGCCCCCCCCCCCCCCCCCTCGTCATACTTTATTCCCCCCTTTCCGACGTTAAAGGAGTATTTCTCACTCTTTCAACCTCCCCTCCCTGTCCTGTTCTTAGTTCTCTCCAACAGTAAAAAAAAAGCTCCGCGTACGCAGACCGTGTGACCGTAAGGAGGAGCCCCCCCCCCCCCCCCCTCAACCGGAATCATCGGGGGGAGGTCTATTCCGGTTATGGGAAAATTCCGGTTAAGGGAAGTTGCGGTAGGGCCGGCCTCCGGGCCGGTTGAATGACCTTCATTCAAGCAAGCTGGCAGGCACGTGTTTCTTATCACTGTGGGTGGGTGCGTGCGTGAGGAAAGAGGAAGAAACAGAGGGGTCAGGGGAGGTATTAGGACTACAGCTGCGGGTTTTGTGTGACTTCGGTGTTGACGTGCAAGTGATTCACACTTCCGGGAGAGTTTATAGTCACTGCCACGCACAGTTTACATTTCACATACACAAGAATAACACTTAATGCATCTTGTCGACGCAATGCGCGGGAAAGACTGGCTATAATTAGCTCTCTGACAGACGTGCGCGCGCGCGCCTAGAAAGCATGTACAGTCAGGCACAAGCAGAAACGCGTCGTTCCAGTGCGGAAATGTTTTGTAATTTCTAATTTTTTTTTTTGGAAAATTAGTTCTGGATATTGGGAGTTCCGTTTGTGGGAATTACGGTTGAGGGGTGCTCTACTGTACATTATTTATCACGCCCGGTAATTCTCTACCTCTGTTATGCTCATGCCCGCCTAATACAGCCAATATCAATCAGTTAAACATTCACTGCTGTTCGTCCTGGCCGTGTATTACCACGTAAATTGTTGCGGACTGTCATGCTTTGTAGTTAGTATCTTTATAGTGAAATAAGGAATGGATAAGTGCAGGAAAAAGACTTCATTTGTGTGGAATTTTTTCACGTAAAATAATGAGTTTGCTAAGTGTAATTTGCGTAAACAAAAACTGAGTTATAAATCATCATTGACTAATCTGAAGAAACATTTGAAACATAAACATCCAACTGTACAGTTACCTGATCAGAATCAAGATAGTTTAACATCACTATCACTGTCCAGAAGTAGAAGCGATGATCCAGACATCGCAAATACGACACAGTATCTCAGCCAAAAAAAGATTCGGCCAGATATAGGAATTCCTTCTACAAGCAGTTCGTCGGTTCCCAAACAAGCTATGTTGGAAAGAACCAATGTGCATGACTGTAAAGTAAGTGATTTTGTTGTAAGAAAACTTTCTGTTTCTGCTAAGAAGAAAATTGATGACCAACTGTTAAATTTATTTACTGTAGATTTTCAACTATTCTGTTGTTGGAAGACAAAGGGTTTCGAAGATTTGTTTATGCACTAAATCCGTCGTATACATTGCCAAGTAGGAAAACTATAACAAACACATTGTTACCAGCTGCTTATGAAACTGTGTACAATAGCATTCAAGAAATATTAACAACCACTGAAATTAGTTCTGTCACACTAACAGATTGTTGGACTTCTGTTAATACTGAAAGTTTTATGGCAGTGACATGTAATTTCATAGACTGCAATTTCAGATTGATTTCTTTGGTGTTAGATTTTTTGTTCATTTTCGGAGTCCCACACCAGTGCTCACTTAGCCCAGGAACTGAGTCGTGTAGCAAAAGAATGGAGGTTAGAAAACAAAATTTTACTCTGTGTTTCTGACAATGCAGCGAACATCGAGAAAGCTATAAAAGACGAATTGAAATGGAGGCATTTCGCTCTGCGCCTCTCCTTCAACGCCTTCCCCTGCGCTTCCTCTCGTACATTTTCCCTTCTTAATCCCTTATTCGTCGTGCTGCTCCCTCCCCTTTCACAAGTTCCGCCCAAGTGACCATCATATGCGATCGGGTTCTGCGCACATTGGCCGTGGTGTTGTTCCAGGCAAATTCTAAACTGAGACTAAAGTACTTGATACTTGAATAGTGTACTCGTTTGCAGTACCTGATACAGGTGTGTATCAGTTACAAAGTTGCAGGTTTATACTCTGCAACCGATACAGGTGTGTATCAGTTACAAAGTTGCAGGTTTATACTCTGCAACCCACCTCTACCCTGAACCTAAGAAGCCCCTCTGCAGCTTGTGAGTCACTATATATGTTTCTGCTGGAAACTTTCGTTTACAGAGTCTGACACAGAACCTTCTGTGGTTACACAAACACTTCCAGAACGTTTTGTTTTCCTACTGCGTTGCTGGGGTCGCTCAATTTGCCCCGTCCAAGTAAACTTCCGAATCATTTTATTTGCACTGAAATCACTCTGTTGTCCGCCTGTACTAACAGACTGTTTACTTACCATGGAGCCATAGCTGCTCTGAATCATAGGCCTCTTGTTTCCCGTGTTACTAGCATTTAAAAGAAATTAATTATTATACATGTTTGGCAGCTCACAACAGGTCCACCCCACCCATGTGTTTGTTATAGTCTAATCACTGCTGGGCAGTTTATAGCTACATGTTTCTTCTCCTTTTTATCATACCTCTTAATGTACGATGTACGATGAAAGTAACATAACACATTTGTTATCCTTCCACAGTGTGTTAGAAACATCTACACCTTCCACCTGAGCTACATATTCAAATGCAGCTCCTCTTTTTTTCTTTCTTCATGACCTCATCAGTTGCAGTTTGGTACCCTATTCCTCCTAACTGTACCAAGTGATTGTATGCCATGTTCAAGGAAAGTAACCAAAGGCACAGATGTGTAGAAGTTATCAAAATACACTTTGTAGTTGCAGCCTCGAGGGATTTCCCTACAGAGTCTTAACCCAATGTTGCTGCTTGCTTCAAGATCATCTTCAGTACTTAACCTTTTCTCACTAAGATTCTCTTTTCCTGTATAGATCTCAAATTTATAGGCAAATCCAGATACTCCACATAAAACAAAACGTTTATAGCCCCATTTGTGGGGTTTTAGCGGTGTATACTGTTTGAGATGATGCCTAGTTTTTGTTGAACAAATCTGTTCATCCACAGACATTCTCTCTTCAAAAGGGATTGAAATGAATGTTTTCTCTAGTGCTGAAATTACAGGGCGTAACTTATGTAACTTATCATGTTCAGCTCCAGCTTCATCAAAAACCTGTGTAGTATTATCTAGAGATGGGTCGATTCCATATTTTCCCGATTCCGATTCCAAAAATGCTTCGATTCCAGGTTCGGTTCAGATTCTGATTCCACCAAAAAAATTGCCATGTACCTAATCATTAAAGAACTTAAAGGAAAAATACAATATACCATGATTCCAAGCAAACTTCTATTTCAAGACAGTCTTTAATGCAATTCTAATGAGAACTCAGCTGCTTGTATTATGCTAATTAATTCATAAGCAATACAAGGTTATAATTTCATCAATTTCTAGAAATGAGAATTCAGGTGTATTTACAAAACAAACTGAAATATTAAAACAGTATATAAATCAAAAATAGAATATTATGGTACATTATGAAGTTCACTGGAGTCCCCCAAAGCAAAATAGGTCCTACTTATGTTGAGTCTGAAAATTTTTTAATAGGTTAGTTGTGGTCTTTGTTGGCCCACGAGATATTTTTGTGTTACAATGATTGCATATTGCAAATTTGTCATCGAACGGGTAGATTGTAAAATGTTTCCACACTTCAGACATCATTTTTTATTTCTAATACACCGTTTCACGTGTGTTTCTGCAAAAACGAGTTATATACATCACAGAAATACGTGTACTATACTATAGTAGAAATTAACTGACCTGATCTCTTGAAAAATAGTAATTGAAACTACGCGTGTTAATAGAAACAAAAGTAAGGTTATAACATAAAGTATTCAATAATATGGAGGTTTTCGTGTTTCATCTCGTGCAGTAAGTGCTCAACCGTGTCAAAATGTTACCATCTATGTGCGAAGCAAACAAAAAAAAGTTAATCAGACATACTAGTTAAATATATTATTATATTAAATAAAAATACAGTGATATATTACGTGTTTTAACCCAATTTTAACCATTTTAAAACTTCAAAGAAAAGAAATTACGATTGATAGTACCTATATGCTTTTATTGTGTTGCACGCTCTGTTAGCTGTTTACAACATTAAAGTATGGCGGACTCGGCTAGATGAGATGATATATTCGTAATTTGTTTCTTTTCCTTTCTTTACGTATTATGTAATCCAACACGAAATAAGTTAAAACACGGTTATGATTATAGAGTTTGGAAAACAAATATTTCATTTGATCCTAATGACTTTTATAATGCAATTGTATAAGCTGAAACTGCAACCAATATAAACGTGATATAAGATAACTAATACGTAATTGACCGAATTTTGAAATCAAAGTGCGAGGTGAGTTACGTAAATATTGTGACAATATTCTGGCCGAAAAAAACGGTAATTTTAGCAGGAATCGCTGGTTTCATTCAGGAAAAAACTTTTTTTTTCTAAATTAGTACCATACTAAATACGATAAGATTCCTTGAAACTTGGCGGAAGAATCGACGGTTCCGATTCCTGGCAGAATCGGTGGAATTGAAGCACCGAAGAATCGACACAATCCATCCCTAGTATTATCATTGAAGTGCAGGAACGAACAAAATTTCTCAAACATGTTGACTAGCATCAGTCCCCCCACATCATTCTGTGGGCCACGTTGCTAGAAATCATGATGGGCCCCCATAAATTAAAAAAAATTTTTTTTTTTGGGAATTTTTTGTTTCAGTTTTTTTATTTTTAAAATTTATCACAATTGTTTTTAAAAAACACATTAAAACTAGTTTTTAGTTAGTGTTTTGATTGTCAACGTAAATTCATTTTGATTAATGGCAAATTTAGATTAATTTATTGAAAATTAAATGTGAATTTTTGGTGTAGGAGAAACTTACTAGTTGTGAAATTCCAACTAAGTCAACTTTAATAATAAAATGAAGCTTTGAAAATTACATGAAGTTGTAATCCTTAAAATTATTATTTAAAATCAGAGTAATCTCAATCTTAAAAAGTTGTAAAATTATATTTTACTCGTAAAATATACAGCATTTTTAAATCACGTTACTAATAATGACAGTCTCAATAATCACTCCATGTTAGGAAATCTATTAAATTATTTTATTACTGAGATCATTAAAAACAAATCTATTGGCGACGGACGCTGTATTCAAATCAAGTTATAGAGTTACAATATATGTTTGCAAAAAATTATCAATTAGTTAAAATTTCAGTTAAACAAGATACAGATCTTATACTAAACATTACAAAGGTTTAGTTGTATCTCAAATCAATTAATTTATTCAGATCATTTATGAATAAGTTTCACAATGTATCTATATGATTATATGTCAAAAGTAATTTGGAAAGAAATTAAATGCTAAAAAATTAAAATCAGGACTACTAGGGGAATTAAAGTTATAGTGACGATATATTAAAAATAAAAATATTAAATAAAAATTTATCTTTAAAATTAAATAATCTTATCACACACGGAAAAGTAGGAGATGACAAACAAAAAATATAATTTTAGAATTCAGATACAACTATGGATTACAAATATACACTATTACACATAAAACATTTACCTATGAAATACATACTTTCGTAGACTTCTCTTTCTCACATATCAACATCTTTTTGGAACAGTCATCACAACGTCAACATAGTCTGGTGAAACTTCTAATCTCGCTGGTACAGCTACCACAGCTGCAGAAGTTCCTCTCCGTCTGGATGAAGTGATGATAAAAGTCTGGTAGTTCTCCGTTATTCGACTTATGTACAGTTAGACATACTGCTGCACGGGGTGACTCTTCTTTTAACTTATCACCAATAAAAGTATAGGTCTTGAATGTTGTATCACACAAAATCTTATAGTGAAATTAGTCTGTTCACTCGATGAAAAGGTAATTTCAAAACTAGTGACACTGTAAAGTTCTTCAAGACACAATACACTTATATTGCAACGATGGTCTATACGATGAGTCGTGATTAAATTCACATTCGGTGAAATGTCACAATAAAAACCAATCCACTATGTGGTCATACAAACTTCAGAACAAATTGAAACTTTTAAAACAGACAATGAATAAAACATTCTTTACATACAAACTCAGACTCAAATAAAATATTTCAGGAGCGGTATCGACGACATGCTCACTATCCCAGGTCTCAGAATATTATAATTAAATTTTCTCAATAACTAGCTATTATGTCGTTCACAGAGCTTGTATTTTAACTAAAAAATGGTCTTAAGTAAATACTATGAAATTTAATTACAGAAATTAGTTTCCCTAAAATGAAGAAAAATCAAATAAATATTTCACAAATAGGTCCTACTTCTAAAATCAACTGAAATTCAAAGCTAAGCAAAAAAAAAAAACATGTACATTATATTGTAGTGTTTATGAAAATTGATAGTTTACATTTTTCTTGCTTTGATCATTGAGAATTTTTCAATTACATCTCTGAAGTCAACGCTTGATGCAAGACGGTGTTCGATTGCCAACACTCCGTGAATTAAGACGTTCTTGGGTCATTGATGAACGTTGCCATCTTTTTAATAAGTTTCCCAGCTGGCTGAATGCTCTTTCTGCTGATGAAACGGTAACTGGAATCGTACAAAAGATTCTTAACGCAATACAGACATTTATGAATAATGGTTCTAATTGTTTTTCTCGGATTGAATTCAACAACTCTAGCGGGTTACTTAAAACTATATTTTGTTCAATTTGAAACACTGAATTGTAAATATGTTTCAGGTGTATTTTTCAGGTGTATTATTTCGTCAGGAAAGTTTACTGACAAATCGTTCCTATACGTTGTGACTAAGTTTTCAGCCTTAGCCCTCAAATCACTGTCTTCCATAGAGCTGAATTGAAGAGTTCAGTGAGTGCCTTGGTCATTTAAATTAATATCCAAAGCTCTATACACAATACTTGTTTTAAAGTGTTTTTCTTCTTCTGTACTAGTTGTTTCCAACTGAGGGTGACTTCTTAATTTTGGAAACATAGATGGTATGTTGATTGATTCCGCCACTAAACGTGACTCACTGATTATGTCTTCCCACAAATTTCTCAGTCGCTCTATGTCTTCAGATCATTAATCAGTTTCACTTCAATGTCCAGAGAAATACTCTGCGACTGAATTATTACTCTCTTTTCATTGATGCATCCCAATACCTTGTACCAAAATACTGTCATTCATAGGCCTTGAAAAGAAGAAAAGTATTTTTTAAGACCCATAACTTTATTGTATGCTTTTGGTTCTAAGCTTGACTTCAACTCAGTTAATACTCGTTCTAAGGCCTTTAATACTCCTGGGTAGTGCTTTGCGACAGGAACTACGGCTTCAAATCTTTCGTACCACCTTGTTTGTGATTTTTATTTTAGCGAAAGCGGCACTTCAGAAGTTAAAATATTCCATCTTGTAGGGCTATGTGCGAAAAAAGTATACATTGTTTCCAAAAAAAGTCATAATTTCTGGGCACATTTTTACTGTATTAACTCCTATTATGTTTAAGGAGTGAGCTCCACATGGAGAATAAAATGCCACATCATTTTTCTCTAACAGTCTTGATTTTACTCCTTTGATTTTTCTACACCTGTTTGATCCTCCATCGTACCCTTGAGCCCTGCAGTCCTCAAGAGGGATATTATTTTCTGCTAAAACGGTTAAAATTTCATTAGTAATATCTTCTCCACTTTTTTCGTTGCAGTTAACGAATTTCACAAACCTTTCTTTTATTTCATATTTCTTAGTCTTTATTTTGAATGACATATCTCAAAATAAAAACTTTTGTTCTTGGTGCGATGCATCAGGAGTTGCGTCAACAATAAGCCCATAATAAATTGCTTCTTGCCTTTCAAGTATAACTTTTAAAACTTTTTCACCGCAAAGTGAAATGAACTCATTTTGACTCATCCAAGATAAGTAATGGGCTTGTCCTCTCATGTTTTTTCCTTGCAATTGCAGATTTTTTACCTTAGCCAAGTGCTCCCTTGTAATTTCATCGTATTTTCCTATTAACTCCAAAGTCCCAAGAAAATTGCTGTTATTTGCATCACCAATTGATACATTATCTCCTTGGAAAGGCAACCCCCTTGATGCTAGAAAGAGTGTTACGTCTAAAATTCGTTGTAAAATAGCTTTCCACTTTTGTGCTTCGTTCAAAATTTGTTTTTGAAGACCACCGTCAAGAACTTTTGAATTAATTGATTGTTGAAGGGATTTCCATTGGCAATAAGACTTATGATGGTCATTGCTGTTTTCATGCTCGGGAAGTTTATTATAGAACACTTTCCATGGAGATTGAGCCGGAGAAAATCCTATGTTTGCAAATTTACTTCTTTTGGCCATTAGCAAAAAGAGTACAGGCAATGCAATGAATTGTCTGTTTTGAAGAGCTCCAAATTAACCAGTCTCTGGGGTACTTTTCTCGATTGTTTACAGATTTAGAATTGAGAAGATAGTTAGAAAAGAGTTATCCTGTTTTGTCTTTAGGGAATGTCTTAGCCTGTCTACATAATTATTCAAATTTGATATTATTTTTAAAGACAATATTCTGGCGATTAGTATCATTTAATATTTCTGGCCATGTGTCTGGGTCGGTAAAATCTAAAATTGATTTATCTTTGTTAAAACTCTCGTCATTTGAAATGTCGTTTTCATGATTACAAGCCTTATTGATAGAATCTACAACATGTCCTTTTCCTACCTGCACCTCAGAGAAAGTCTTGTTTGTATTTTCATCAGTTGCAACCAGTCATTCACGGGACACCGTCGCAGTATCTCCAGTAGTGTTACAAGTAGGTAAACTGTCACTTTTAGCACTTCCATCAACGCAAAGAGAACGGTTATCACTGTCATCATTCTTTTTAAAAAACTCTGTAATATTCTGCCGGCCTACAGCCCCTTTTGCATTTTTAATGGCTTTTAACTTCCATTTTTGCGCCCCAAATTTTTGCTTGAATTTACTATTAGACATAATGACATAGTAACTATTAACTGTTTATAAATAATTATATACACAAACTCTCATACGGAAACACACTACTCAGTACCATGCACCTGTGAAGGTAGTTGATTCACTGACGGGACACGGGATATATTGTACAGATGAGCAAGCGAGCCGCAGGGTGAGGAAGATCAAAAATAGCAACATTACGTGATTGACCTTGAGCCGAGTCGCCTGATAGAGGAGGAGGCCAGGCGGTGTTCTGTATCGTTAACTGTTATCACGTCAGAAGGTTTTGTTTCAGTTGTAGATTCAGACATGTTATGTATGCACAGCATTTCCGATATTCTGAATCATATTACTTTGATGCAATATTTCATCAATACAATTAAAACTAGGGCCACCTGTTTGTCGTCTATTTAAAAAAAATATAGTTTTATTTTTTTTCTTTCCTTCGCGGGCCCGTACACCCACGGGCCCCATTGCCATAGCAACGGTAGCACCGGCCAAGTGGGGGCCCTGACTGGCATACAGCGGTGCAGGCAGCACACATGACACGCTCCCCCCCCCCCCCCTTCCCGTAATAGAGATAAGTGAGACAGTTAAGATAAGATAGTTGCCCACCCCATCCAATGGCTTTCATAAACAGTCACAGCTGCCACTTCACGACACTAACCATTCCTGCCTTTGAAATTGGAATATTCTGCTGATAACATTTTTCTTGAGCCTTGCTGGTGTGGCTCTAAAGATGTTTTATCTGTGTGGCTCCGGGTTTTTTTGGGGGGGGGGGGGGGGGGGTTCAGTTAGCTTGGCAAAGAGGGTGGGAGGGAAGAGCAGAACAGTTGTGCAGTGTAATATCCCAAGTGTGTTCACAACAGGAACAGGCTAGCTTTTTAAGACTAACAGGTAATTTGTATATAAGGGAGACCGGGGCACGATGAGTCTCACAAAAATTCTAACTATCAAATTTATGTCTAAATATGAAATTATTGGTTCACTATTGTGTACATAAATAAAGAAAGGTATATATTTCAACACACACTTATGTTAGTTAGCCTACTTCGATTAGTATTTCATACAAAAACTTTAATATGGTTTTTTAGATGTGACCCATAGTGCCCCATACTTGGGGCACTATGGGTCCAGTATCTGGGGCACTATGGGCCATTCTTATGAAACAGTATTTTGGTCTAAAACATGAATTTGAATTGTTTTTAAAATAGGTTTAATTAAAAAAAAAAAGGTTATAATATTAAATGAACACAAAAAATCAATTACAGTTACAGCAAAAGTATGAAAACCCGCCATAAAAATTACATTTTATCCATAGCAAACGATTTAGAAATAGCCACTTGTTGTCTGTAAGTAGTCTTTTTAGCGCATGTTGAATAAATCAAATGACACAGCAAATTTTAAAAATGATCTTTGGCGATCAGTTTTGTTATTACATGTTTGAGGCCTTGGCAAGACAAACAAGATATCGGAGCGTCCCACTATCGAAATATCATCTTCTTGTGGAAAAATAAACGTATCAAGGGTTTTCTTTGAACTTCTCATAAATTTCACCTCGTATTCTTTTCCTTCATTTAATTCATTTGTAATTGTCAACACCTGTCCAACATGGTGCATTTTACTTTTCTTATCCTGAAACTCCACAAGAACATAGTCACCTTCATTTGGCTCTGTATTGCGTGAAATAAATGATTTATGAGTTTGCTGAGTTTGGATTTGGGATTCCATACAGTTATCACCTTGTCTTCACCTTCGGATTCTGAATAATCTTTCTCATTAACAAAAAAGCGACGTTTCACTACTGCTGATTTTCATTGTTTTTTCTTTTCCCCAACAGAATTTCTCTCTGTGGTGTAGCAGTCAAAATCTTGCTGCTTCCCAACTGTCTGCGTTTCCTAGTGCCTGTTCGATGTTCTGCTTTTGGGTATCCTCGAAATTCTGTAGGACTTTTGAAATGCCGTGGAGCACTATCACCTATTTGTTCATCATTCACAAAACTTGGCACAATGCATGATGTATCATTACTCGCCACATATTGCACAGCTTGTGATGGTCCCGGAATGTCTGTTTCCTTTGATGTCAAATTTGATGACAGGGACCGTTCCGAAACTGAGCTAGGGAGGAAGTCATCACTAAAAACGTGTGGATCATGAGGGAAAATTCCAGTCTTTTTAAAAGCACTGATGTTATTTGGCGTCATAGCACGTGGGAGGGATGTGCCAACAAATCCACCTACATCGTAAATTGATACTGTTTTTCCTGGGTGAGTCAACATCCAAGAGTCAATAGCAGAATTGTAAAACTTCTGAAAGGGACCATACAAACCAACATCCAGGGGCTGCATCCGGTGCGATGAATGTGGAGGAAGTGTCAAAATGTGAAGTCCATTTGCTTTTGCTAATTCGAAGACTTCTAAATTAATGTGGCTCTCATGGTTATCGTATATCAGCAGACTAGGATTATCTTTCGTGCTGTAGGAATATTTTATGAAATGTTTAATTGATCTTACAAAGAGTTCCCCAGTCATCCATCCTAATGGGTTGGCTAGCCCCAGTGTGTTTGGTGGTGCCCCAATCAGCATGTGATCACGAAAATGCACTCAAGGAAATATTAAAATGGGCGGCAGATAATTGCCATCTGCACGGACAATACATGTTGTAACCGAAGTGCCTCTTTCCAAACTTTTGACTTTACACACAGCTTTGCAACCTTTCTCAGCAATTACTCTTCCACTATTTTTAACAGTCATTGTTTTGGTTTCATCTAAATTGAAAATTCGTGAAGGGTTTCCAAGCTGTGGTTCTTTCAACAATAATGCCTGGTAATTGTTAAAAAAATGCCTCTACATTATGGCGATTGGAAGCAGTAGCGCGAGCAAGACTACAGCCCTCTGGAGACCAAAGTGACAGATCTTTGTGTCTTTTAAAAATCCTGCTAACCAATCTTCACCTGCCATTTGTTTTGCATGCCATGACTCAGGACATTTTACACCATTAACAACAGCAGTTTCATATCCCAGTTTGCGACGGTCTTTTGTTAGCAGTCCATAGAACATTTTGCAGCACTTTTTTAAATATTCAACAATTAAAAGTTCTTCGTCATCACTAAAAACTTTTCGATGGCTGTAGTTTGTTTTAAGTTAAAATTCTACTGGAGTTTGTGAGTTCATTAACTTACTCTTACGTCTTAGAGTCTCTCTTTTGACAACACACTCGTCAGCTGCACTTCGAATGCTCCTTCCTTCTGCGACCAAATTAAGTGCTTTTTGAAGATCAGCTTCGCTGAATATGCCCTTTGTAGTCTTACGTTTGTATGTTCGAAGCATGATCTAAAACAAAAAAATTAATTAGGCCTAACTGTTTTGTATTTGATCCTTTCTAGTATAGCTAACCTAAACATTTAGTGGCGACCCATGGTGCCCCAAAGTGCTTGTAACAAATAAAATTGTTGAAACATAACCTAAAATAAATGAAATGAAATTACCTGCAATTTATGTAGATGCGATAAGATACATATACATTTTTGCTGCTCTGTCAGTGTTTGTATCTTATAATGCAAACAGATTAATAAAACAATAATAACTGGTTAGCAAAATAGTTTATCATCATGTAGATAATAAACACAAAACACACACTGAGAAAACAGAGACTGATCACAGATATATAGATACAATATGTGGGCCACTAAATGAAAAATATTTTATGCAAGTTTCGCCAACCTAAACATTCTGGATTGCTCTAAACAATTGCTGACCCATGGTACTCCATGACTCATGGTGCCCCGGTCTCCCCTACAAATTATGAAGAGACAACAACAATTTCTCACTGACAAGGAAGCACTCGAGTTGTTCCTTACAAGGAGCGACAGTGAAAAAGAAATGTTTTCATCTAGTGATTCAGATGATGGGCATGCTTCACACCACAGGAAGAAATCTCCCCAGCCATCTTCGTCGGCTGGGACTACTCGCAGTCCTTCAAGAATAAGATTTGTTGAAGTGTCATCAGACTCTGAGAGTGATAGCAGCGATAACAAAGATAATGAAATCCCTACCAAGAAAAGAATAGAAGACACATTAGAATGGTCTTCTAAAAATTTGTCTCCTACAAACCATCCCTTCAATGATGCACATTCAGGATATAATGCAAATGTAAATAATCAAAGTCCTATAATAGACTTTTTTGTAGTGTTATTTGATGTTTCATTGATGACATTCGTAGCCGAACAATGTAACAGGTATTATATTTATGCTGTTGAAAATGTTCCACTAATTTTGCAGTCCCATTCTTGTGACAAGCAATGGAAGGACACAAATTTCAAAGAATTATTTTGCTTCCTGGCAGTTTGTTTGCTGATGACACGTGTGAAAAAATTAAAACTAAGTGAATATTGGTCAAAAGATGCTCTTTTGTGAACACCAGTGTTTGAAGACATCATGTCAAGAGACAGATTTTTACTTTTACTGCAAATGCTTCATTTCTGTGACAACAGTGTGGATAATGTTGGCGATAGACTTTTCAAAATTCGAGGTATTATAGACAGAATTCGAAATGCTTTTCGATATTCATTTGTGCCCTTCTGTAAATTGTGTATTGACGAGAGCTTGCTCCTTTTCAAAGGACGTTTGATGTTCAAACAATACATACCATCAAAGAGAAGCAGGTTTGGTATCAAAACATTTGTTTAATGTGATTGTCAGGATACGTTCTTGACTTTGTAGTGTACACTGGTGAAAAAGTGACATTGACGATTTAGGTTTGGGAAAGTATGGAGACATTGTGGCCACTTTGTTGGAACTTTATCTGAACAAAGGTCACACTGTATTCCTGGACAACTGGTATTCATGTCCCAGCCTTTTCCATTGGCTCCATACACGTTCAACAAATGCCTGTGGTACAGTGCGAAAATATCGCAAAAATATGCCAAAAATTGACAAGTTGAATAAAGGAGAAATTTCCTTCAGGTCATCAGGTGAGTTATTGGCTATGAAGTGGCGTGACAAGCGTGAAGTATGGATGCTGAGCACCTGCTGTAGTGCAGACATGGCAGAAAGTGAAAAGACAGACAGAATAAGTGGACATAAAATATTGAAACCTACATGTATTCTGGACAATAATAGGAGTATGGGATCTGTAGATCGAACTGACATGGTAATTAGCTCCATTGAATCAGTGAAAAAAACTGAAATGGTATAAAAAACTTTTTTTCCATGTATTAGATTTGGCAGTTCTGAATGCCCATGCTCTTCTCTTAACTGTTACCGGGACAAAACTGCCTCTTGCTACATTCCATAAAGTTTCCTACCCGAAAATGTGTTGTGTGTACTAAACAAAAAATTCGCAGAGAAACAAGATATTCATGCAGAGACTGTGATGTCGCACTGTGTGTCGTCCCATGCTTCAAGGATTATCACACCAAAAAGAATTTCTGAAGTTTTTATAGGAAACTCTGTAAAAATGATACCGTGTTCCCACAAAACAAGTGTTTGTGTTTGTAATAATATTCAAAAACCAGATGTGCAATACAAGTGTTGATTCAATACAAAAAATGACTAGTTTACTATATAATAGATACATCATCAATGTGATAAAACAATTAGCGAAATCAATGTGAACATTTCTAACCTAAAGTGAGGGTTTATTTCGAATTTTTGCAATAATGTAGTAATCAAATTATGTAGTATTATACAATTTTTATACCAATATAGTGTCTAAGAAATATTAGAATAATGAATCCAGTATAATGTATCATTAATAATGTCAGGTTCATAATCCATGTTGAGGTGTGAAAATAATACAATTAGTAGAATATCTGTATATCGAAATATAAAAAAAAATTATTATGCAATAAATTTTAATAATTAAAAAGTGTGTTATGAAAAATAAGTAATAATATATTTGTAAAAGTGGTCTATAACACTTGCAACATCATCAGCAAAAAAAAAGTATTCAGCACAGGGGATGAATATCTATTAATACAGCTAGTAGCACTACATATACATATTGTAATACTGTTGAACATACAGCAGTGAAAGGGTTAATAACTATCTCGAGTCCAACAATGGAACTCCAATACAACCTTGTATTTGAAACCTTTGAGACAGAGGTGAGAATGCAAATCCCTAAAAACCTATGAAGATCTGAATCACTAAAATCAAGAGGCCTGTTGGGATTTTTCTGTACACTGTACTTAACCCTTTGGCTGCTAGTTGCCCCTATAGTGTATCATTTCTTATGTGCTGATGTCCTCTTTATGCGAATTTTTCTGCTGTGCTGAATACTTTTTGTTTCCTAATGTGGATCTAATCAGCGTAGCAGGTTATTGTTATTTTAGAAGTAACTTTTTTTGAAATAAAAAATTTGAAATTTTTGAGTAATTTTTAATTAATTTTTTATTTTTTTATTTCTTCATTTACGCACTGTGAGCAAATTACAATTTTAATATGAAATTTACATAAAAAAATTCCAGTAATATTATAATACATGTATATTTTAAATATATATTTACATTAAAAAAATTATATGTAAATATGTAATACATTTTATATAGGTTATTTCAAACAGTCTTATGGGAAATAAGTTTTGTTTGATCTAAAAATATATATATTTTTTAATTTTTAGTTTTATTTGAATTTTAATTGAATTATTACTCTACTAGTGTAAAGTTATATACTTTTATCTGAATTAGAAATTTTTGTGTGTGTGGTATATCTCAAAGTGACGGGGTCACACAAAGTGACACCTCACAATGTTTGCAAGTATACCTTGTCTCACTGCGAATTTTGTGCTTGGTGCAAACTACACATTTTTGAGTGGGAGATTTTTTTACTCCGTGTGATTTGATTGCTGAAGGAAAATGTCTTTGTGTCAAGCGTAGAGGCGTTTCTTCTTCCGATCGTCTTCCTCCACTGGACCTTCGCCTTTCTTTTGCGTACTTCTCTAAAATTTCTCGAATGAGAGTGAGATGGAATTTAGCAATAGGAAGTTTCTTACCAATATTTATTGTTTGAAGTTTTTGAGCATTCAGAACACTGAGATCTAGTATATGAAAAAATAACTTTTCATACCATTTTATTGTTATTCTTATCGACTCTATCGTACTGATCACCATGTCAGTTCTGTCAACAGATCCCATACAAGCATTGTATAATCTAGAATACATTTGGGTTTCATTATTTTCTTCATGGTTTTTCTGTCAATCTTCCCACTTTCCGACATCTCAGCTGAATGACTCGTGCTGAGCATCCATACTTATCTTTTATCACACCACTTTAGTGCTAATAAATTACCAGATGACTGGAAGGATATTTCACCTCTTTTTAATTTATTTTCCATCTTTGGCATATTTTTTCTGGTTTATGTACTGTGCCACAAGCATTAGTCGCCCTCTCATGAAGCCACTTGTAGAGTGTTGGACTGGAGTACCAGTTGTCTAAAAATACAGTATGGATGTTATTTAGGAATGGTTTCAGAAGAGTGGTCACGATGTCTCCTGATATTCCCAAACACCCTTTATCAATGTCACTTTCTGATCCCGTGTAAGCAATGAAGTCTAAAACATAACCTGTTTTACAGTCACACAACACAAAAGTTTTTATGCCAAATCGGCTCCTCTTTGATGGTATGTACTGCTTGAAAAGTAATCGTCCTTTTAATAAAAGTAAGCTTTCATCAATACACAGATTTTTGAAAGGTGTAAATGCTTTTCGAAATGATTTACGAATCCTGTCAACAATGGCCCTAATTTTGTAGAGCCTGTCACCACCATGATGTTTATTATTGTCTAAAAAATGTGACATGATTTCACTGAACACTGGCGTCCGCAATAAAGAATCCTTCAACCAGTATTCACTTAGTTTCAGTTTTTCCATTCTAGGCAAAGGCATGCAAATTGCAAGGAAACAAAATTTTCCTCGAAGTTTGTGTCTTTCCATTGCATCATTTGGGAGTGTGGAACATGTGGAATATTGTCACTCACATACTCGTAAAAGTTATTGCATTCATCTGCTACAAATTTCACCAATGATTCACTTAAAAAAAATAAATAAATCTAATACACAGCTGTTAGCATTTACATTTGCTTTACAGCCCGAAGTACTGTCATTGAATAGATGAATTGTAGGGCACAAATAGTCGAGGACCAAATAAATTCATCAGACTTTTCTTGCTTGGCATTTCATCAATTTCGTCATTGTCCGTATCATTCTCCGACTCAGATGGGGAATCTTCAAACAACATTTGTGAACTGGCGCTAGCAGTCGATGTGGATGGCAGTGCTTCGTCGTGAGAGATGGTGTTCGCAGACAGCGTGGGTAGATTTTTATCGTCACAGTCCCGAGATTCCTCTACATCTGAATCACCAGTGCTAAAATTCTCATCCTCACGGTCACTTTTCGTGAGAATCATTTCAATGGCTTCACTATCGGTAAGATATTTTTTTCTATTAATTTTTATATGTCACTCTTTTGTTGCGCGGTACGAAACAATAAGCACTTAACGGAATAACGGTAACAAACAACCACTGCTGGAATAAAAATTATTAGCCAACACAATACTCATATACAAACATGTTCATGGTTTATTACGCGACACAAAATTCAAAGCAAACTCTAAGATAATAATATCCAACAAAGTATCACGTCATGCTTCAAACCTTTACTGTATTTCCCACCAGAAATACCAATTTACTGTATTTCCTGCCAGAAGAACCAATTTACTGTAAATGATTTATTTTCATAACATATAATAGAAAAATTTATGAGATACAAAGAACGTAAAATGCGTACTAATAAAAAAAACATTTCAAGTGTTATAATTAATTTATGTATGAACTTATTTAAATTACTTGTTCAGGTACTATTACACACATCAATATCATACACATTAGATCACTGGCCTATTCACAATCATAAATAAATTTTTAGCACCGAGATAGAGTTACTGAGTATTTAAGAATGTACCTGCACTTCTGCTAAAACAAATTATAATAAAACACCTATTATTATAAAATGCTTCAAACTGGACTGGCAATAAAATCTATACCTACTATGTACCTTGTAATCTCAATATAATACCACAAAACATTTCTAAAATTAATAATCACCTAACAAGTATTATAGTTATACCTAACCAAGAACAAAAGTTTCTTCATTTCACTATTTCCGTTACGAATTTACTTTATGAAGATAAACCAGGTGAGCACCAATAAATATAATAAAAATAATTTAAATTCCAACAGCACAAAATCAACTTTACTTTAGCAGGAAAGGAAGAATTTTTAACAAACTACTCATCCTATTTGTGTGGCAAACCTGACTAAGCCTCAGCATTTCCTAGTCGCCGGATTTTACAGCGGAATAGTTAGTCTGCACCAAAAAAAGCACAACGAAAGAAAAGCGACACAACATAGCGATCAATCAGAGCATAACTCCACAAGACAAAAAAAATATTAAATCTGAGGAAAACATAGACATGCCTAGACTCCTAATTAAGAGAGAAATAAATCTTCGATAGATCAACAAAAAAATATAAAAATGTCAACACTTACAGTTTGAAGGAAAACTGACCTATGAAGAAAAATCAAATTGCCCCTAGCAATTTACAGAAGTGTCGGAGGAGCGGCCCCATTCTCTCCAGCCGCTGACGTGCCTTGAAGTCGGTGCGCTGACATCACTGCTGCACTGACTTCACGAAAACTTCTTTTCGTAGACTCCAGCTTCTACTTCATTATCCAAGCAGGTAGAACACGACATCCTCGTAGCAGCACTCTTCATATCTTCATGCGCCATGAAAAACTCTCTCTGCAGTAAACTTCCTTCTTGTCCTCGGCAAAAAATATTATTACAACTTGTGGCACCCCGACGTGTAGATTTATGAGAGCAAAACGTTTTATTCTCGTGATCAGTCCAATACTCCGACGCAGTTCGGCTTCATTTCTTTCTCCATTTGCTTACTCATCATCACAATCTCTCGTGAAACTAATGCTGATTCAATTCATAACTCTCGTTTGCTAGTCGATGAAAGGTGAGCCTCTATTCCATTGTACTCTTGTCTCGGGCGCGCAGCTAAATTTTTATTTTTTAATGTCTCGTTATTTGTTGCGGAAGCTTCCTCACAGTTACCGCCTTTTACTCCTCCTCCAACCCTTCTCTTCAGTAGGTATGACATTCCTCGTTTTGCGACTCTTTATCAACTCACTCCCCCAGCTGTCTCCTACCAACTCCTCACACACGCCCACTCCTGCCAATACCTTCACCCAAGCGCTAAATTCCCTCGCGTACCAACAGCACAAAAAAAACACACCAGATCGCAACGCCGCGCGACAAAACCAGCAACTAACTCAGATCGCCGCGCGCGCTTTCACACAGATAGCGTTCACGATTTGCGCCCGCGCCTCGTTTACACACACACAGCCTGAGCAAACACAACGTGGCACTCGAAAGAGTGTCACAGCCACCCCTCCTAAACACTCCCCCCGGCAGACAACAAACAGACCAAAACCGAAGAGAAAGACAATAGCAGAACCGCCAAACTCCTGGGGGAAAACTAAATCACCAAGACAATACCAACGATTACAACAAGGAACAACATCCCCAACAAACGAAAAGGATCTCACCCAACTAAGGAATAACCCAAGAAGAAAATTCAAACACTTTCAAGCCCACCAAGAAACTGACAAGACACCATAAGGCACGATTCCACTAAAACCCACCAGACAGAACCTCTAAGAAGGTATAAACTTCTTAACAGCTGAAATATGAGCCTTCTTCACTGAATGCCCTTTCTCCGGATCGCCAAGGTTGACCGTAACAGGAGTCAGAAAAGATAGCACACGAAAAGGACCCTCATATGCTGGACTCAACTTGCTAGAAAAGAAATCTACTTTCTTACTCAAGACGACTTTCCGACACACCACCAGATCACCTTTCTTGATGTCTGAGTCAATCCTGTGCTTGTTGTATCTTCTCGCCATCACAGTATGTGCTTTCTCTAACGCCTTCTCTGTTTCCAACCAAACCTCCTCCAACTTTTTCCCAGTGCTCTCGAAACAACCTGGTGGTATTCCCCACATACTCAGTAAGGGATGCGGCAACTCACGCCCAAACATGATCATGCTAGGAGATTTACCAGTAACTCCATGTACTACAGAATTCAAGGCAACATTGAGTGAAGGAAGTTCAGTATCCCAATCTCTTTGATTTTGATGATGGAAAATCATCAATGCAACCTTTACCGATTTGTTTACCCGTTCGACCAAATTGGGGCATGGATAATATGGACTCGTATGCACTTGCTTGATGCCCCACTGGAAGCACATGTTTTTCATGGTGATGGACGTGAAGTAGGTGGCATTATCAGAAATTAATAACTCAGGACTCCCAAAAATCTTCCAAACTTAATTCTCTAGCTTTGAGCTTACAGAAGTCGCCTTCATGTCTCGGAGCGGGAGTAGAAAAACAAACCGTGAAAAGGCATCCACCAATATTAATATGCAATTCATCCCCCAGCTCGATCTAGGCAAAGGTCCAAATATATCAATAAACACCCGCTCCCATATCCTTTGTGGTGTCTGGACAGAATACGCTCCCACTTAGGTATTCTTAGGTTGCTTTGCGAGTTGGCACTCCTTACATTTCCTGACGTAATCTCTCACATCTTCATGTAGGTTATCCTAAAAAAATTCTTGTCTAATTTTACTTTCCGTTTTTTCTATTCCCATGTGAGCTCCCACAGTAGAATCATGGAAATACCGCAACAACATTTCTCGTACCGCTTTTGGTACCCAAACACTTTTTTTCCCTTTACGATTGACTTTATGAATGATATTCTTAAGCGTTACGAAGTCCTTACAACTTCCTCGCACAATCTTGTCTCTGAGTTCTTGACCCTCCTCATCATCTTGCTGCCATCTTTCAATGTTGATGAAGGATTCAGGAATGGTGTTGATGGCCAAAACAAATTCTTCTTTTTCTCCTTCCTCTTTCCCCAGGATCATACATTCTTGATATGGCATCTGCCACCCCATTATTACAGCCTTTAAAATGAGAGATATTAAACCTGAACCTTGACAATCGCATTATCCAACGGCCGACTTTACCTAACTGTCTCGGGTGAGAGAACAGCCAGGTGAGTGCCTGATTATCCGTAAGCAGATTGAACTCGGCATGTTCCAGGTAGTTAGCAAACCGCTCCATACCAAAAATACAAGCTAAAGCCTCTTTCTCATAGGTGCTATACATTTGTTCACACTGTGTAAGCACCCTTCCCGCATAAGCTACAGCCTCATGTTCCCTTCATCTTCGTTTACCAGATTTTCAGAAGCCTTTCACCCTTCAAGTTGATGCTAGCAGTTTAGCCTTAGGGGCAGTGCTGTTACAGGGCATGAGAGATGGCATACTTCAGATCTTCAAAGGCATTCTTCTGCTCATTTCCCCAAACAAATTCTACATCTTTCTTCTTGAGCTTATTCAACGGCGCACAACGCTCAGCATAGTTAGGAATGAACTTCGAGAAATATCCCAACATGCCAAGAAACCGCATGACTCCTTCAACATTCTTGGGAGCTGGGAAATTCACGATTGGGACAATTTTCTCTGGATCCATAACCAAATTTCCATCCGCTACCAAAAATCCCAAAAACTTGACCTGTTGTTTAGCCCACACCTTGTCTGGATTGACGAACCCAGCGAAACGCAATTTTCGCAGAACCTTCTTCACATGCTCTAAATGTTCCTCGAAAGTCTCAGAGAACACAAGGATGTTATCCAAGCATGAGACAACAAAATCAAACTGAAAATCCTCCAAGAGTGTATGCAGGATTCTGGATAAACATTGACCTCCAAAATTTACTCCGAATGGTACTCTTTCCCATTCAAAATGGCCCCAAGGTGTGACAAAGCCTGTGTATTTACAACTCTCCTTATCTAATACACACTGGTGAAAGGCTGAATTCAAGTCAAATACTGTAAAATATTTTCCTCTACTCAAATACTGAAAAAGAACCTCAATATTTGGTAAAGGGAAAGGGTCGACCTTTACCTTCTTATTGAGTAGACGATAGTCCAGTACAAGCCGGTATTTGCCAGGTTCCTTTTTCTTCACCAGGAAAGCAGGTGAAACATAGGAAGATAAGGTTCGCTTAATGATCTTCTGGTTTTCCAACTCCTTAATAATCCCCTTGAATGCCATCAACTTAGGTGGCGAACACTGGTAAGGCCTACATTTAACGGGCTCTTCATCACAGACCTTGATCTTATATGGCAGCATATCGCAACTTCCTAATTTACAAGTTAACACATCTAGGTACTCTTCAATTATTTCTTTAATCTGATTTTCCTGCTCTTTAGTTAATTTCCCTTCCTCTACTTGAATTCTTGACCAAACTTCTTCCCTATTTTTCTTTTCCAATAACGGAACTTTAAGTTATCTTGAAATCCAAACACCAGTTTCCGCTCTGCGCAATTGAGAATGGCCCTCGTCTCTTCCAGAAAATCAAGACCCAATATCACATCTCCTATAAGGTTTGGTAGAATCCAAAATTTTCTTGTCCACGAAAACTTCAGAATCTTGAAATGCATCAAGAAGAAAACTTTCACCTGGTAGCTGGCACCATTTTCAACTTGCAAACTGAATCCTTCCCCAATACGTATCCTACTCTTCAATTCAGGTCTGTTGTTTACTAGTTGACTAACAAATTGTTGACTGACAAAACTGCTATTAGCGCCAGTGTCTACCATGGCTTGAAAATTCTCTTCACCCACCTGCATGTTCACCCAAAAACTTTTATACTTCTTGCCCCCATCTTTAGCTTTAATGACAGCTACTTGACCCGCAGCATCTTTGTCATGTTCCTTCTCTTTTCCGACAGTCCCACTGGAAGTTTTGGCCTGGCAAGATTTAGCAATATGCCCGCTCTGACCACACTGGAAACATTTTCTATAATCAGGTCTTTGATCCTTACATCTACTAGCGATATGTCCAGATTTATTACCTTTTAAGCAAACAACCTCGCTCTTCTGATGTTGAGAATAATTTGTAGCGGACACCCTAAACTCACTTTTGCGCTGGTCATTCTCTTTACCTTTCAATTTTTCTTGGGCCTCGTAAACACGACAGGTGTACACAAGATTATCCACTTTTATTGCCCATCCACCAAACTCCTCTTGATTACTAGGACGCTGCAGGAAGGCACATTGTTGCCGGATTCCAGGATCCATATTCTCTAAAACCCGGTTGATAAGTTCCTCAGTAGTGAGTATCTCCCCTAAAGCAGAAGCATTTTCCTTTAGATGTTGAATATACTCCACCATGCGTTCCCCCTTCCGTTGAAAATGTTGGATGCAATTCCTAATCAAATCCTCTTTTTCCCTCACAGGACAAATGACCTTCCAAACTTTAGATTTTATACTCTCCCAGGTCCCTTTCTCAAGACCTTCCAATAACACTTCCAGCACCACCCCTGAGCACTTAGTTAACAACCCTTGGATTAATTCGACATCTGAACTCGAAAGAAAACTGCGCTTGAGTTTATCTACCTCAACCATGAACTGCAATACAGCCATAGGATCATAGCTGTACAATTGTGGAATATTCTTAAAATAAGATAATACCAAAGAAACTTTCATTTCAGCCCCCCTAGAGCTAGCGCTGCCCTCTTCAACATTCTCATTTACACCTCCCTTATTACCTTTAAGGAAATTGATCATCTTCTTACGCAAAGACTATATCCTCAGATTCCTCAGTCATAATCCCCGCTGCGGATAAATTTATTTTTAACTCGGCCTTGCTCAGCCGCTGAATCCAGGCGGTAGGCATGATGCAGAGCAAGGCTTGCCACAGCAATACAACAGAAACAGCAACACTGACAACTAACACCACAGCTCTAGAAGCAGAGTGGCACAGCCTGTAACCCCCTCTTTTGCCTGACCGGGCCAGAAAACACTAATAGGGACCAAGCAGAAGGCTGGATTACAATAATAATAAACCCAGGCTGAAGGTATTAGTTTATAATATTCAGTTCCAAAAGAAAAAATATACACAGTTAATATTCCACATCAGAAGAAGGCATTACTTCCGTTACAGACTCCAACAATCTTAAAATCATATAAAAAAGAATAATCAATGGGTTCAAGGTCTCTAGCAAAGGGGGCATACAGGCCGTTCCCCTCCAATACAACCTCCAGCCTCACAAATTCTGGAATCACCTGCCCCCGTCGTCCGGTGCACCGGCTACACCAGACCACTTAACCCCACTAAAAAGCTCATTATATATATATAGCAAAATAGAATAAGTAAACAATCAATATAAAAATATTTAAATATTTAAATTACTTGTTCAGGTACTATTACACACATCAATATCATACACATTAGATCACTGGCCTATTCACAATCATAAATACATTTTTAGCACCGAGATAGAGTTACTGAGTATTTAAGAATGTACCTGCACTTCTGCTAAAACAAATTATAATAAAACACCTATTATTATAAAATGCTTCAAGCTGGACTGGCAATAAAATCTATACCTACTATGTACCTTGTAATCTCAATATAGTACCACAAAACATTTCTAAAATTAATAATCACCTAACAAGTATTATAGTTATACCTAACCAAGAACAAAAGTTTCTTCAGTTCACTATTTCCGTTACGAATTTACTTTATGAAGATAAACCAGGTGAGCACCAATAAATATAATAAAAATAATTTAAATTCCAACGGCACAAAATCAACTTTACTTTAGCAGGAAAGAAAGAAAGAAAGAAAGAAATGAAAATCTTAACCCCTCCGGGGTGTCAGAATTATTTGTTAACTTGTAAAATAAAATTGTGACTGAGTTTAAGAGAAAAATTAAAGACTTTTTATTAAGAATAATTAAAATTAATTTTTAAATTTTGAATATTTGAAACCACTTTAAAGGTAAAAAGTTTGGATTATTTGTGATTGATTTATTGCCTGGAGCCGGGATTGGAACTCTCTGGAGGTCCGATTGGGGAAAGGTGCCTGAAGGGTCCCCCTTTCCCCGATCGGAAGGCAGCTATTAGCCCGGACACCCTAAAAAAAAACAATCTGTCCACTCAGGAGAGTGGGAGATGTCTGATCTACTGACTATGTTATTTTGCCTTCTCTCAGGCTCGAGACCCCCGAGTAGACAAGAGATTTCTCTCCCGCTCCCGAAAGCCGCGAGCCCAGAGAGGCACTAAAGAAAAGAAAAAGACTGAAGGGCTCATGCAGTAGGCCGGAATTCCATGCCTCCGCAGAAACTGCCCAACTGTCCTCTCGCACCCTGCAGGTCCAACCCCACCAGTGGGGACGCGACGCAACACCTTCACCCCTCCCCATGGCGTCCACAGAGAAACCTACTGCTACTGGTGTCCGGTTACCGCAGGGTACCACGTGGAGGTTGCTGCCCAGCGACCCTAGCCCCTCCTTTTTTTTTGTTTTTTTAGTTTTTTAATTTTTTTTAATTTTTTAGATTTTTTTACAAATTTTTTTGTCTTCCATGAGTCTGCCATTTGCGGAAGATTATAATTTTTGTGATTATATTTTGAAAGATTATAAAAAGTTATTACAATAAATATTGGAAAAGATTATATGACAAAAAGTTATTAAAACATTGAAAAGGATATATAAATTGTATATATGACATAAAAAGTTATTAATATTAGAACATTGAAAAGGATATAAAAAGTTATTAAAACAAAAAGTTATGAAAATTGAAACATTGAAAATGATATGATATAAATTGTACATAAAACGTTTTTTAAATATATATGTTATAAAAGATTTGAGGCATTAATAGGGACTCTCGATTAATTTAATTAAGTATTATGAAGTTCAGAAATTAATTTTAATTAAGTATTGTAAAGTCCAAAATTAGTATAAATTTTTCCCGAAAAGATAAAAAAAAATCTTAGTGTTTGTGTTTATGTTTGTATGTGTTTTATGATTTATGAATTGATTATATTAAAAAAAGTTATTATTGTAAGTGTTAGAGAAAAAAGATTAAAAATAAGAAAAAATAATAATTTTTTTCCCGATAATTAAAATCTAAAAATATAGTTTGAGAGTTCCCGAGAGATGGCTTAAGCATGACACGCAATTATAGCGAGACATCCAAGGTTTTTATTAAAAAGTTTATTTAAAGTTTTTATGTATTAACTTGGTTTGTGTCTGTTGCGGCGCTCGTCTTTCGTGTTACGTGTGTTCTCTCCCGGCTCGGCGGCGCGGCTGTCGCGGAGTTGCTGATTGCGCGCATTCCTTTGGACCCCCCGGCCACGGCCTCTTTGACCTGGTTACCGGCATGCGCTTCGCTCGCCGCCTCACGCGGGCTCTGTCCTGTCCTGTCTTTTAATTTCCTAAAATCTGTTTTACAAATAAAAAAATTTTGCCTTGAAGTTATTTAAATATGTATATAATTTATATTTGGGTTGAAACTAAAAACTTATGAAATTATTTATTTATATATTTTTCCTAGTTTTCTAAATCGTCGTTTAGGGTTTTGACAATGCTGTAGCATTCCACCATGAAAGTTTTGGTATATTCATATATTTCGTAATGATTAAGGGGCCATGATTCATTTTTAGTTCTAAGTGTTAATCTTTCTTTATTGAATAATGTGCAGTCGAACATTATGTGATAAGTGTTTTGGGATCCTTGTTCGCATTGGCATGTGTCGTCATTAATTTTGTGTAGTGTATTTTTAAGATATGATTTTAGTTGGCCATGTCCTGATATTAGCGAAATTATTTGTTTATTGAAAAAAGTTTTATTTTCGTACCAATCGTTGATATTTTTAATATAGTTTTTTATGTTGTAGCTTTGATCTGTTTGATTTATTTCGTGAATCCATTCCTGAAGGCTTAAATTAAACAAAAAATTTTTAAGTTGCTTTATACCTACAATTTCGTCGTCGTTTATTGATATCCAAATTTTATTATCTTGTTCAATTATTGTGTATTGATTATTTCTATCAGTTATATTTTGTTTATTATTTTTTATATCGTATATTATATTTCTGTCTCTTAATTGGTAATCAATTGGTATTTGTTTATTTACAATGAGTATTGAGATATATGAAATTGTGTTAGCGACTCCTGTTAATTTTATTAAGTTATATCTTTGGGCTGCTCTTAGTGTTCTTACTATGTGTGTGTGATTTAGTCTGTGGTTAAAGATTGATGCCGAGTTATATTGAGAAAAAGGGCTTGATATATTATTTTTTGGTTTTTGGTATTATATTCTTTTATTTTTGGTATTATATTCTTTTATTTTCCAGATAGATTGTCTTAGGCGAGAGAAAATTAGCTTAGTTTTATCAGTTATATATTTTATGTGGGGGAGAAAATTAAGTTTATGGTCTATTATTAATCCTAGATATGTAAATTGTTTAACAAATTTAATGGTATTATTATCGTATTTTATTGTTGGTGGGCGTTTATAAAGGTCTCCTTTAACTTGCATAGCTACTTTTTTATCTATAGAACTTTTAAGTTTATGGTTATCCATCCAAGATTTAATTAAGATTAGAATATTTTTAGATTTAGTTTCTATTTGAGCTCTATTATTACCAGTTATTATTATTGCCAAGTCATCGGCGAAAGAGATAGTGTCTATTTTATTTATATCAATTAATTGTTTAATTAAATCGTTTATGACTAAATTCCAAAGGGTGGGGCCTAAAACTGAGCCTTGTGGGCATCCTCTATTCATTATTCGGGTAATATTAATGGTGCCAATATTTACTTGAATTGTTCTATTATGAAGGTAATTATATAGGATTTTTTTAATATTTATTGTTATGGGGAGTTCGTTTATTGCTGTTTTTATATCGTACCATGTTATAGTTGAGAAAGCATTACTGATATCAAGAAAAATTATTATTGCATGTTTGTCCTGAATTTGTGATATTATTTTCATTAGTTTATTTATTGCGTTTTCTGTAGATTTATTTTCCCTAAATCCAATTTTGTTTTCATGTAAAATTTGGTTAATTGTAGGTGTTATTCTTTTAAAAATTATTTTTTCTAGTATTTTTCCGAAAACTGGTAATAAGCATATTGGTCTGTATGAATTTGGTTTAGATTTATTTTTATTATTACCTTTATAAAGAATTATTAGTTATGCTATTTTCCAAATTTTAGGGAAGTTTCCTGTATTTAAGCATTTATTATATATTGTTGTTAAATTGTTCTGTATTTCTGGCCAAATTTGTGTGATTGTTTCGATTGTGATAGTGTTGTTACCTGGTGCTTTATTAGTTCGAAATGATTTAATTGCATTATATGTTTCTTCATTAGTTATGGGGTCTTCATCATTTATGTTAGTTGTGTTAATTATTTCTACATGTTGATTTATTGTTTCTTCTTCTAATGGTAGTAAATAGTCTGTGAGTTTTGTGTAGGTATCCTGAATTGATTTAGTGTATTCATTATTTATGTTTATACTATTAATGGGTTCTGTTCGTCTGATTTTACCTCTAACAATTTTATCGGGGACATTCCAAACTGATTTTTTAACTTTCTCCTTCACAAATTTTTCCCAATTTTCATTAGTGTTTTTAATTATTGATTGTTTATAATTTTTACGTAAAATTTTTAATTCTTCTTTATATTGTTGTTTAGCCCTACAGGGACAGCATTGTCGGTATTGTCTATTTTTATTATTTACTAAATTTCTTGTTCTTTCTAATTGTTTGTTCCACCACCAAATTTTTGTTTTATTTTTATCTTTAATGATTGTGTGATTATTTTTTTGTGTGCATGCTGTTATGTTTTGTTGTTGTAGTGTGTTGATCTGTTCGTTAATTTCTAGGTTTTCGATATTTATTGGATTATTTTTAATGTGTTGTCTAGCTTTCTCCCAATCTGTAGTTAATCTGTGTAATCTTTTTTCTCTGTTTATAATTGGAGTTGAGTGATTATTTATTTTCCATGTAATTATATTGTGGTCGCTTAAACTTTTTTCTACTGTCCAGTCTGTTGTTAAATTTTCGAAATCTTTTGCAATTAGTGTAATGTCGATATTTTCCTGTCCGTGTATATTATCAAATGTGTAATCGTTACCTTCTGAATTTAGAATTTTTAAGTTATTATGTTCTATAAATTGAGTGATAATTTCGCCTCTTTCATCGTTATTTTTAGAGTGCCAATTGTGTGATTTAGCATTAAAGTCTCCTGCTATAATAAGTGGTTCATTTTTATTTTCTTTTATAATTTTTTGTATTAGATTCAAAATATAGTCTATATCTTTAGATGGGGGCAGGTACACTGAGATTAGTACTGTTTCTATATTATTAATTTTTGCTATTATTACTGTTATTTCACTAATTTTAATATGTTTCATTTCTAAAATTTCTATTTTTTTTATGTATTATTATGGCCGTTAGTGTTTTACTTTCAGTTTGATTATATGTTACATGCCAATCTTTATTCAAATTAGTGTATTTGTTTAGATATAAATAGGGTTCTTGAAGAAATGCTACATCATAGCCAATGTTTACAATTTTAGCGTTTGTATCTAAAGTTACTATTCTGGAATTTTGTAGGTTTGCTTGTAAAAATTTATAAGTATTATTGTTCATAATAATTTATATTGTTTTTAACTCTCGTTTTGGCCGAAACAAAAAGGGGGTAGTTTACGTCTTTCGCTGAATGTTTGCATTCCTTATCGGGTTTTTTTGCTCTAGTGCAATTTACACATTTTAGAAATTTTTCCTTACATTGTTGTTCCAAGTGTCCTGTTTCAGAGCACTTGGAACAGCATGTGATGTTGCCCCTACATCTTTTTTCTGTGTGTCCAAACTTTAGGCATTTGTGACACTGCATGACCGAAATAAATTCTTTTACTTTGTGTGATTGATAGTGTATGTATAGCCGATCTTTGTTTATTATTTTGTGGAAAATGTTGGGGGATGTTTCGAGAATCACGTGTCTACTCGCCCCTCTCGGTCTCGTCTCAAAGCAAATTTTGCAGTTGTTTTTAAATTCTGTTTCATCAAATTGTTCTTCAAAATTTTGTTGGTAAATTAAATTTAGTGACTCATCTTTGCCGATTAATGTTGGGATGTCGTATACAATAATTTTAGGATTTTTTTTGATTACTTTCGAACGTTTGTCTCTTTTTATTTCTTCCTCTTCTTCGGTCTCTTCTGTGGTCCTCTTCCTCTTCTTCGGTCTCTTCTGTGGTCCTCTTCCTCTTCTTCGGTCTCTTCTGTGGTCCTCTTCCTCTTCTTCGGTCTCTTCTGTGGTCCTCTTCCTCTTCTTCGGTCTCTTCTGTGGTCCTCTTCCTCTTCTTCGGTCTCTTCTGTGGTCCTCTTCCTCTTCTTCGGTCTCTTCTGTGGTCCTCTTCCTCTTGTTCCTCCTGCGTCTCCATTCTCTCCTTCTCTTTTCCTTCTCCGCCTCTCTTCTCTCTTCCTCCTCTCTTCTCCATTGTATTTTTTGGTGGTGTCCTGGATATGCGGGAGCCTCTCGCAAATGGCGATGGCTCTGGTGTTTTCGACATTTTTTTTTAGATTCTCTACTCCTCCTCTACTCCTACTCCGCTAAACTCTACAACTACTCTACTACTACAACTGTCAAAATGTGCGGCAGGCTCGCTCCCTACTAACGCCTGCTGGGGAGTGGGGGGGGGGGGGGGTTCCTTCTTCTTCCTCTTCTGCCTAGTTGGGTGCCCATCTTCATAAGTTTTGGTTTCTAAGTGTTGTTTCTTCTAAAGGAATTAATTTGTCGTTTGTTTTATGTCGACCGAAAATGTTTAATTTAGAGTTCTTTATATTATGAAATTTTTTCTGAAGCAATATCTTGAGTTTTTGTAGTTATGCCCTTATGTAATTTAGTTTTTTCTGTAGTAATTTTTATGTTGTGAATTTATATTGGTTAATTTTTATGTTTTCCTTCTGAATTTTCATTAATTTTGAAGTTTTATTTCTGCGGGGCCTGAATGTGTTGATAACTTGAAAACTATTGATTTTATCGAAAAATGCTTAAATTTTTTCCCCTTTTTAAAACCCTGACTTTTTTACTTGCAGATATTGTTGGCGATGGTTTGGAGTATGTAGTTATGCCCTTTTAGAAATTAGTAGTTCTGTGGATATATCTTCTTAAGTTTTTATTTTATGTAAAAAGTCCAAAGAGTAAATTAGTTTTGAAATAAATTGTTTTGTCCGTGTATAAAATTTCGTTGAGATCCGGTAAAGTCTAGTTAAGCCCCTACTGCATGGCTGGGGTTCGGCGCTTCACTCGGGTGTTGTGTACACTGAGGCGGGCGGGTGTTTGTAAACTTCTGACCTCCTTACAGGCGCCTGCCGAGAACAATGGGGCCTGGAGGGGGCTTAGAGCTGGCTGGAGTCCATATGTTAACACTGTATGATTTAAAAAAATTAATTTAAAGAGTTCTGTTGGTCGTGTAGAAAAGTTATTGATATTAAATTAAACTAGATTTTTTTCTTGATTTTTCTGTACGTTTAAAGTCCAAGATGGTACAAAATTGCCGGAGTTGTAATTTTAAAAAGAATGTTCTAACTTGGGGCCTAGTAAAATTTTCGAAAATTTTCTTCTTGGGGATGACGGTGGGCACTCACCAGGCTCAGGTATCCATTCTCTCCTCGCTGGTCTTCTTTCTTCCCCCCCAAAACCAGGCGGTTTCGGGAGCGACACCAAGGCACTTCCTACTCCTCGCACATCTCGAGAGAAACTCTTTAGCAGGAAAGGAAGAATTTTTAACAAACTACTCATCCTATTTGTGTGGCAAACCTGACTAAGCCTCAGCATTTCCTAGTCGCCGGATTTTACAGCGGAATAGTTAGTCTGCACCAAAAAAAGCGCAACGAAAGAAAAGCAACACAACATAGCGATCAATCAGAGCATAACTCCACGAGACAAAAAAAATATTAAATCTGAGGAAAACATACACATGCCTAGACTCCTAATTAAGAGAGAAATAAATCTTCGATAGAACAACAAAAAAATATAAAAATGTCAACACTTACAGTTTGAAGGAAAACTGACCTATGAAGAAAAATCAAATTGCCCCTAGCAATTTACAGAAGTGTCGGAGGAGCGGCCCCGTTCTCTCCAGCCGCTGACGTGCCTTGAAGTCGGTGCGCTGACATGACTGCTGCACTGACTTCACAAAAACTTCTTTTCGTAGACTCCAGCTTCTACTTCATTATCCAAGCAGGTAGAACACGACATCCTCGTAGCAGCACTCTTCATATCTTCATGCGCCATGAAAAACTCTCTCTGCAGTAAACTTCCTTCTTGTCCTCGGCAAAAAATATTATTACAACTTGTGGCACCCCGACGTGTAGATTTATGAGAGCAAAACGTTTTATTCTCGTGATCAGTCCAATACTCCGACGCAGTTCGGCTTCATTTCTTTCTTTACTTGCTTACTCATCGTCACAATCTCTCGTGAAACTAATGCTGATTCAATTCATAACTCTCGTTTGCTAGTCGATGAAAGGTGAGCCTCTATTCCATTGTACTCTTGTCTCGGGCGCGCAGCTAAATTTTTATTTTTTAATGTCTCGTTATTTGTTGCGGAAGCTTCCTCACAGTTACCGCCTTTTACTCCTCCTCCAACCCTTCTCTTCAGTAGGTATGACATTCCTCGTTTTGCGACTCTTTATCAACTCACTCCCCCAGCTGTCTCCTACCAACTCCTCACACACGCCCACTCCTGCCAATACCTTCACCCAAGCGCTAAATTCCCTCGCGTACCTACAGCACAAAAAAAACACCAGATCGCAACGCCGCGCGACAAAACCAGCAAAACTAACTCAGATCGCCGCGCACGCTTTCACACAGATAGCGTGCACGATTTGCGCCCGCGCCTCGATCACACGCACAGACTGAGCAAACACAACGTGTCACAATAATATATCACAAACGGGTGAACTGTGGTATGTCCCTTAGTCCAGTGGTAAGTCTGGGCTTCATCTTGTACAACCATACTGTAGTTTTCTGAAAAGTTGAGTGTGATGGCAAATTCAGATTCTTTTAAATTTTCCTTTAAGTGATTCATGAAAGAGGTCTGTTGTTTTGCAATAAAGTCGTGCTGGACTAAGAGTGACTGCTTGTCACAGAGTAAATCTATGAAATCTGCTGATTTCTGCAGTGTCTCTAAATTGCAACGGTCAACTGAAATCCACTGCCGAAATGTGATCTTTCAAATCAGGTGCTCTTCAAATGACTTCTCAAGGACGGTCCGTATTGCTGCAGTGCCAGGACAATATGTACAATGTCCAATTTTGCAATCTATTGTTAGTGGATTGCATACCAATTTTGGTAGGCAATGTATGTAGGTTTTGAATTCTCCATTTGTTAAATCACATAATCTTGCATTTTCAATCATCAATTTGACATTTTAATGGATTGTACATACACACATTGCATGTGTCCCACTAGAACCCGCTAAAATACAATGCTTTGGACGAAGCTCCGGAATCTTTGAAAAACCTATTTTAAAATTTGGAAATTTCTCCTTGAATAAAGTGTATCCCTCTTTCAGATTGCAGAAAATTAGTCTTTTTGATATTTTTGATTTATAACAAACTTGGGACAGTCTGTGCTGCCCAAACTCTGCTAGGTGCGTTCAATTTCCGGAAAGTGCAAGAGTTGGTTTTTGTCAGCCAGCGATAGAATCTTTCAATTTTTGTTTTAAAGTCAAATATTATTTGTTTCAAATTAATAACAGTATTTTTTCGTCCTTGAAGGTAGATATTTACCTCATTAAGATTTTCAAACAAGTCAACAATAAAAGCCAGGGTGACCTTGAAATCATCTTCGTACAGCTGAGGGAACTGGAAGAAATAAACGCCTTAATTTCTTCAAAAAGGTTCTCATACACGTGAAATAGTTTTTCCACGGCTTAGCCAGCGAACATCTGTGTGAAGAATTAAATCGGAATGTGGAGCAGACAAATCTTGTAGGAATACTCTCTGCAGGCGTTTGTTCAGAGGTTTTGCAGCAAGGAAATTAATCACTTTCACGATTACTCTGAAATGCTCTGGTATTTCTGGAACTGACTGAAAATGACTAGCTAAGTTTTCAACATGAATCAAGCAGTGAAAATGGATGAAAGAAGGAAAGCGTTCATCTTCCTTGAAAAGTAAGAAATCCCTTGTTTTTTCCTACCATTGAAGGTGTGCCATCTGTAACCACACATACAAGCTTTGACACATCAATTTCATTAGACACGAAGAAGTTTGTAACAGCTGTGTAAATGTCTTGACCCGTAGTTGAACCTGATGAGGGTAGAACTGTCAAAAATAAATTGTCAACTGTCCCGTGACTATCAATGCAACACATGAAGCACATTAGTTGAGCTACCGAAGCAACATCGGTGGACTCGTCCACCGCTAGCGAAAAATAAACATACTCAGACAATTTTTGCAGAGTATTTTCCTTGATTAGCATAAATAACATTAACACGTCTTGCGACTGTATCGTTACTTAAAGGAACATTCTTTGCCACATTTATCATAATACTTCGGTATTTTTCATGTATGCTTTCAACAAGAGTTGTCACTGCTGAAACAATACAGTCTTTGACCACCTCTCCAACTGAAAATGCCATTCCTTGCCGAACTAGTTTGTAAGACACGTCTATGGATACTTCTGTAGAAAGCTTATTAATATTACAATTGGATGAAAACGGTTTTTGCTGACATTAAAACTTTATCTTTAAGTCACTCACCGTATGCAATCGTGCATCTGAATTTACTGGATATTCCTTCATTAACACACTGTGATGAGTTTCGGAGTTTCGTGATGTCTTTGACAATTCGCTTTTCGAAATCCAGATAAAGAAGCAGAACAGAGTAGGAAGATGACACCAGTATTATCGTCGTTCTGCACTACAATAAAATCAATCTCAATCTCCCAGGTTTTCTGAAATGAGTGTTTGCTTTGGTAGATGGAAATTACAACTTCCTATTTGCTGATGTGGGGTGCCAGGAAGAATTTCTGATGGGGGAGTTTTCAACAACAGCAAACTGTATGACATGATGGCGAAGAAAACTTTGGGGTTGCCAGCTCCAACAGAACTTCCTGGGCGACAAATGAAAGTGCCGTATTTTTTTGCGGCTGTTAATGCTTTCGCCCTTAGAGAAAATATATTAAAACCTTACTCTGGAGATTTCGAGAAGGGTTCTTGTAAAATAATATTTAATTTTCGGCTAACCAGAGCCCGTAGAGCTAGAGAATGCCTTCGGAATAGCATTTTCCGTTTTCAGGGTTTTAAGAAAACCAATGCTACTGGAACCCGAGAAAGCTCAATTAATCGTTACAGCGATTATACATCAGCACAATCATTTAAGACTGCATTCAACAAACCTGTACACACCGCAAGAATTAATGGACAATGAGGAAGGCGGTGTCTTGACGGAGGGTTCCTAGAGAAAGGATGAAAATCTGACATCCCTGATTCCATTAAGAAGCATTCCTAGAAGATCCTCTGCTCATTTTCAGAAAATAAGCTGACTACTGCATTAATGAAGGCGCTGTTTCATGGCAGACGAGATATGTTTGAATGTAGTGTGTGTGTCTGATTCGAGAGGTTTACAGTGGTGCTGGCAGAGGGTACAGCACAAGTGTGGTTCATGGTATTTTATCCACTCTTTACTATCTTCAATTTTAAAGGTAAATTAATAAAAAAATTAAGGCCACAAATACTTCTCTCACCATTTGACAATACTTATACAAACTATCAACATGTAGGGGGTCATTCCATGTCAGTTAATCCAAAAATTAGGTGAAATGAAACCCATCACCTCAGAATTCACCAAAAATTTTTCTGTGTAAAGTTTTTGTACTTGTAAGAAATGAAACAAAATCTTAAATAAATATCAGAAATGGTTTAAAAGTTATGGCCTGTGAAAGTAAGGCATGAATATCATGTGTTCTACTTTGACACTCCAGATATACAAATGTACAAGAATGTTAAAATATCAATATAATTGTTTAACACATGCTAGAAGCATCTATTTTTTTGTTTTTTTTTTAGCTTAAGAAACACATATTAACATAAATGATAAAAAAATAAAATGAGGTTAACCAAAAATTTAAAACCTCTGATATATAAAAGGGTTTACAAACATATTATTTATTCATAGAAAATTGCCTCTCGAGCGAAAACATATTAACAAAGGTTATATTAATTATTTATAATAATCATGCGCTGCTAGTGCACTCCCGTGGGAAGCCACAACGAATAAATACAATTAATCATACAATTTAAAACAATGAAAGTAAAGCGGGTGTGGTGGCGAAGCGTTAGAAGTAGCAAGCAAGTAATATGGGCCGTTTGGCTGAAAGCAAAACTGAAGGCAAAATAAAGAAAAGAATTATAATGCGGCTTGACAATAAGTGTCCAATGCCATCGTGGCATGCCCATATACAACCGCAGAAGTATTACGTAAAGCTACAGGCAGTACTCGGCGGCAAAGGGAACATTACAGTACATGGCAGAAATACAAAACTGAAGGCGCGACCACAACGCGCAGACAGGAATAATACTTCATACTTAATTATAATCACTAAGTTTCACAGCCGAGTACATACCAGAACGCAGCGCCACCCCCACAGTGACAGCCTTCGAGTCAGAAGACCGAGAGACTGCGACGAATAAGCTAGGAGCCGAGTATATATAGGCCCAGTAAAACACACGTCAGAGCCCCCGGGTGAGGGGGTTAGGAAGGGGATGTAGAGGGAGGGGAAAGGAGGAGAGGGGTGGGGAAAGGAGGGGAAAGAATGCTGAACAGGGCCGAACTGCTTCAATAGTTTTGGCTTTCTTGTTTCTTCCATAACTATGATGCACTATTATATTAGTCCAGTAGCATAAATAAAATATATGCAATTAACATTACCATTACCTTTACTTTAGAATAATCTATCATTAAGCACTTATTATAAACACACGTTTAGTGTTCATAATTAGCATCTTTGAATGAAAGGCATTTAGCTTCACAGATGTCCATGTCACTTCCAGAAAAAATGTAATTTCTGGCAGAACTTATAGTTGTCGGAGCATGTAATACATGTGGAAGTGGAACATTGCACTCATTGATGCGCGAGGGCCAAAAAAATGAACTTGATGGACCATTTGGATGCATGAATTGCACTAACACATCACCTTATTCACTAATACTTTGTACAATACCAACATACCACTTTTGATCATAGATGCAAGCGACATAACAATGTATTCGTAGTTGTTGCTGAATTTGTAATTGCAGTCCAAAGTCAAATATCAGAAGCAATATATTTGCAGCAGAACTCATAAACACCATATGCTGTGATCAGTTGTTCATTGAGAGGGCGTTGAAGACTATCTCTTCCTACGATACGCTTAACGGTGCCACCTATTCCATCACATGATGACTTGCCGTGACTGGTTGAGAAAAAAGACCATGTTGCACAGAGTCCAAAATCACTTTCATGAAAGCACAAATTAAAAAAGTTTTTATAATTTTTATATTGACCTGCACAGCCATCAGTGAAATAATGCAGCAGTGTTACATCTGGTATATTCATTTTTATAAAATTAACTATGCCTTCTTGGATTTTGTACACCATACAAACATCATGACAGATCATCAGATATAAAACAGTGACTTGAAACACTTATAGTATGTGAAGCAGAACTTTTGTAGTAAATGACAACAGTGTACAAGCACCATGAGTCCAATGATAACCTTGTACCTTGTCTTGAATTACGTAAGAATAATTTTCACTGAAGTCCATTAGAACTATTGCTGTTTTGACAAATATTTAGACTGTGCTTTTGTCACATATGAATGTGGTATCAGCTTCTCTATTTTATCCACTATGAGCTCAGTAAAATCACCTGCACTACAAGACATTTTTTCAGCTCTGTGCGGTCTACTGATATTCACTGATAAAACTCGATCTCATCATCAGGATCATATTCTTCAAATTTTTCTTCCAAGATAACTTTCAAAATACTTGCATTTGGACAGCTTTCACAATGTCTTAACATACACTTTCCATTTTCTGTACTACATACCACCATATTGATAAGGTCATGATATGACTCTTCCAGTTGTATAGCGCTGATTAGCAGTTGGACATTCTGTTGTATAGTACAAACACATACTGAATGTGTTCCAGAAGAACCTGCCAAAACACAATATTTGGGCCTTAAAGAACAAAACTTGGAGAACCCAACCTTAATGCATAGATATTTGTGTTTAAATTGCTGATACAATTCTTTCAAATTGCATAGTACAAGTCTTTTTTGTACATGCTCATTTTTTCTCACACTCACTTTGTCTTTCATGCCTGGCAATAACCTGGAATATTCATCATCCTCATCAAATTTAGTAACTAGTTTAGCTGTATCAGGGGAGAGTGTTTTTCCATTCCTTGGATCCGGCTGTGTAAATATCCCTCTTTCTTCTCGAAGCTTTCTTGACTGTCGCACTACATATTCAGATACCTTAAATTCTTGTATACTTTCTTTCTAGACAATGAAGATGGAATAAGTGTAAGCATTTGTATTTTATTGTTTCTGTTTACTTGTGGTAGTTTTTGCTTAATCAAGGTAATTAATTCATCATACTCTACAGCTTTTTGTTTCCATTCCATAGTTGATTGCACATCATCACTTATCATTTGAGGAGTCTTGTGATGAAATACCTAGTACTTTCGATATTTTACATTTGAGAGCTGAATTAGCAACTTTGAGTTTTCTTTTGGCATATACTGGCTTCCGATGAGATGACAAACTGTGAACTTTTATAGGAGACAAACCTAACTCACTTAAGCTTTTATTTACTTCTTTGCTGGACTTTTCAATATCTACACAATTACTCACTGATGCAATACTTTCTGACTCGTCAGTTGAATTGTCAGCAATATCCATGGCTGTTTTTCTGCACTGAGGGCATAACTTTTGACCTGGATACACATCAACATTTTTCAATTTTAACTGGTGAGCAAGGTTATAAGTGACTATGCAAAGATTTTTTCACACAAATGTAATGTTTTTGAAATGGGTTGCAACATGATACTTGATAACCTTCATACTTATTCAAGTAATAATATTTGTGATGAAAACAGACACATCTGCTCTCCAACATACTAGTTCCTTGTCATTTTCTGATAGCTCTTCTAAGTTTGAAAATCCCTGTTTGACATAACTTGTTTTATGACATTCCAAATCATGTAATTGGCCAACACTACACTTTTCAATATTTCCATCCATTTCAATGCATGTTACTTAAACAAATTTATAACAGTAACAAATTGCATGCCAATAATGACTAGCACAAAAATAGACCTACATGCTTTTATTCACTGACAAAACTGCAATTTTCACCCAATCAAATTATCTTAAGTCACTGCTTTTAAGAATTTTTAAGTACCGTAAAACGGGGTTGCTTTGCACCAATTTTCCCATTTATTTTTGTTTTGCGATTCTTTATGCTGTTAGTATATTAAAAAATAATATGTTTAGACTTTAATGATGCTATCTACATACAATTATGAACTTAATTAATAACCTGATATGCCTAGCATAAATTAATAATGTGGTGCAAAGTTTACCATGTGAGTAGGATACTTTGCAGCAATATTATTTAAATGGTATTTGGATGTATAATGATGATTGATCCAAATTAAACGCAGGGCACAATTTAGTGCACCAAAGCTTTGTTTTTTTAATTAAAAAAAACATATTTTGACTTAAACCCCTAAAAAATTACAAAAAACTATAAAATCTGGCAGCTGTCACAAAAAATTATGTAAAATTCATAATGTCATTTCATGTTGAAATTCACAACCACTTAATCTCTAGTTCTACAACTCTGTACACTCCCCTTTTGGAAATCTGCTTCGGAGGGTTGATGTGCCCAATGACATCCTCCCAATCATATGTAGATACATCTGGTCTTGCAGGCCACTTCCAGGATTTCACTGATTGCACCATTGATGAAATTTCTGCCTCTTCATTCCCGACTTTGAGTATTTTGCCCGGCAATATTTCCCCTTCATATTGAAAAGCCACATGTTCCCCAACTATCTTCTGAGGGGCTGGTAGTGCCAAAACATCTCTAATTGATTTTTCGCCATTGAAAACGTCAGTTGCTTCATCATCTTCTTGAGCTTCATTCAACATTAAGGCTGTGTATGTCGGCATATCAGAGTCACTCTCAGCATCTGAAGTGGCATCTTCTGGACCATCAACATCCTCATCTTCATTGAATTGTGTTACAACTTTCTGCCTTTTGTTACTGCTTTGTCTTATTTTCTTGTGGGTTTCATCTTTAGCATTTAGTGGGTGCTGTGAAGTGTCCTGGGTTGGGCACAGTAACTCCTCATATGCTACACTTTTTCCAGGCTCGATTGTAACCTTTCTCTTAATGACCCTTAGAGGCTGTGTGAACTTTGCCCTGTGATTTTCCAGGCATTCCAAAAATGACTTTTCAATGGTCTCGCAATTGACTGCATAATTTGCTGAAGGAATTGCAGAAAGCAATTCTTCTACATTTGCAGGATATATTCCACATTTTCGGAATCCCGAAATAAGATTTTGACCTATAGTAGCATTTGATTCTTCCATAAGTTGTTTTAGTAGACGAGGGAACTTCTGTTTGGACAGAACAGCATTCCTTCCAGCATCACTGTCTTTCCATTCTCCTAAAATATTTCTCCAAGTGCCCTTAAGTGATCTGAAGACAGCAACATCCATTGGCTGTGTGAGGTAAGTGCTGTTTGGGGGAAGGCATATAAGGGAGATGTTGTTCTCATTGCACAGTTTGATGACATGAAGCGATATGTGTGCAGACAGGTTGTCACATAAGATCACCTTTTTTCCATCACTTTTCTTCAGTCTTGGAAGTAACAGTCCAAACTAATCATTAAATGTCTGGGAATCAAACCAACCACTAGGTGTGTGGTTATAACGGGTTCCTGGAGGACCATTCCCAGTCCATGTGGTCCATAAACAACTGGACTTGTAGACAACATACGGTGGTAATATTTTACCAATTACATTCCCATAAAACATCACAGAGATGCTAGTCTTCGAGACATTCCTAACTTTCTCAGGGTACTTAGTCCCTCTCTTTGTGAAAATTTTTTTGTTGCCAGGGTCGTCTGTTAGATTGGTCTCGTCGAAGTTCCAAATATTACATGGTTCAACTCTCAATTCACTGGCCAAGTTACCAATGTAAGCTCTTAAAACGTCAGGGGTGAGTGCAGCACGACTTCTTTTGATATTCGATGCAAACCGGACAGTGAGCTCTGGGTGTCGCTGCAAAAATTATAGCACCCATTCTCTTCCTGGTAAGTGTTGTGAGAATGCAGGCATAGATCTCCCAGAATGATTTAAATACGATCTAACTATGACCCTGAAGTCAAATGAATTGACAGGGAAACCATATTCACTTAGCTCTATCATGCAAGAAACAAAATGGTATTCTTCTGCTAGAGTAAATATTGTAGATCTCCCTGGAGTAGAAGTTTTTCAACTTATAATTAATGGTTCTTCTAGCAATCCCATATTTTTGAGCTGCTGCCCTTTGTGACATCCCATTCCTTACAGCTTCCAAGCAGGTATTTAATTGATCATCAGAGTAGTCACGGTATGTCCTTGCTCCCAGCTTGAGCTGGTACGTCCTAGGCATCCTACAAAAACCAAATTAGTAAGTTAAAATCAGGGAAAATATTATTTATGACTTTATCTTTTAAAATAATAGCTGATATGGTGACAATTATTAAACAAGCCAGATTACTTGAATAATTCCACCATAGTTAAATAAAAAATGTCATTTAATCAATATGTATGCCCTTTTAAAGCAAAATGTTGAAAATTAGCTCTTAATAAAAAGTTAATAAAAATTCCAATACAGTAAATCCAAGATGGTGTCGTATATTCTACAATGAGTAGAGGACACTTAAAAGTGGGCTTAATAACTAATAAGACCATACCTATTAAAAAAAAAAAAAGATTCATATAATAGAAAGTAGGTATATTGAGCATGTTTCGGAGTGGTGCATGTTTTCCCATTTTTGGTGCAAAGTATCAACCATTATTAATTATTGAGTAATATAATCTCATTTACAAATAAACTGAAAAAATAATTGTGTAGTAGCAAGCCAGACAAATTTCTAACACACTGAGATAATTACCTGATGAAATAATTCTCAGTTGATGAAAAATCACAATTTTGCCACAATAGAAATTATTTACTTTTAGGTTATCCAGAGATGAGATATTACACAGAGTTATAAAATGGCGGGAATCGCAAACCACTTGATTAAAACAAGTTCAGATGCAACCCATATCATTACATGGGGAGGGTTATTCTCCACCTCTTCATAAAAATACGGGTTCTCTTTTGACCAAAAGACGACATTCCGTGAAAGGGAACTCCGCTATATGGCACATTCGTCGCTAAATATCACTTTGCCATGTTTCGGTATTGTGTCAAAAACCTGCAGCAGTGTATCACATGCAAACTTCCGTCGGCGTAAATCATAGTCTGACAATTCCTGCACACACGTTGGGCAATACGGGCGTACCTTTAAGTCATCTTTCATATGCTTGCGCAAAGTGGACCGGGGCACACCCAGTGCTGCTGACCTTTTCCGTGTTGACTTAATTGGTGACCTTTCCACAGATGCTGCAACGTCTCTACATTGTTTGTCTCGTGTTGATGGCCGACCACTTCTGGGTTTATCCCTTACACTACCGGTAGCAAAGAGTTTTTTCTCCCACCGCAGAAGTGTTTGTTTTGGAGGTGGCTCACGTCCGAATCACAACTGGAGGTTCGTACGTACTTGTAACGATTGTCCAGTTCTTGGCCTTTCCTGAACCCAGACACTTGCAATTACACGCTCTTCAATGCTGTAATCACTGGTATCCACCATGTTTTCACACCTGAAACAGACAAGAATACAGTGTACGTATGTAACAGTCCACAGTAGTGCTCATGTGCTACGTTACATTATTATATAAATATATATATATATATGTCTGGCTTTCAGGGAAAAGGGGTAACTGGACTTTGTGCCCACCCTGTATTAAAGACAATCAAGCTATGTTTTTACAAATAAATATGGTTTTCAACGACAGTACAATAATGATGTGAAACCTAAATTTTACAAGCAATGATAAATCAAATAAAATCATCCCTGTTGTGTTCTTTTCTCTTGATTCCTCCCTCCTGTAGGACGACAGCAAACTAATCATTTTTTTCCTGCTTTCATCTTCAGACTGCCCGACTGCCAGCTATGTCTCTCCACGCATCTATTTTTTTGGTTTTTTTTGCAGTAATATCTATTACTAGGATTCCAGAGCACAGGATATGTTCTATAAACTTCTATCAAGCCCAACATATCGTCTTCGCACCACTCCATGTTCGCTGCGTGCGCACTGCTAGCCGAAAACCCTTTGTGTTCATCGTAAAAACCTACAGCTGGTGGTTCGCGGCGCGCAGCTCGCGCTCAAAGCTCCGTCCACACATCGCGAATCCTGTTCGTGGCGTGTTGCATTGCAGCTGCGGCGCGCATGTGTGTACGCGCCTTTAGAGAATTCCCGACAATCAAAGATTTCCAACTGTCTAAATTTGCTTTGAACTTGGCTCGGTCTCCGAAAATGGGAACCAGCTCCTTCATCATGTCTTCCGCCAGGTGTTGAATAGCACGAATATCTATACGACTATCTAAAACAGCAAGATTTGACTCTGTGAAAGAAAACACTGAAAAAAATTATCATTCACTACCAAATATTATGTACATAACATATTTTCATAGTTGATTGAGGTCTGTTTAAGTAACCATTACTTTTGTTGAAGTAGTATATAGTCTGTTATAGGTTTATTATATGAAACGCTGAGCATACCGAACCACGTGTAACCGGTACAGTTAGTCATGATAATATTTTTAGCTGCTAACAATTAATTCTAGATGATTTACTGCAATCATGCTCGCAGTTTGTGAATATGATTTTACTGCATGCGAATTCTGGAACATCTGTCTTTTCCCCACCTACAGGGGTAGACTGTGACACAGCAATATAAAATACATTTCCATGTAGGCTTCAAAACGTTTTTGGCATTGAATCTAGTTTTAGTACTATACCAATTTACGGACGATTTTGTGCATGTAGTACAGTTGGTTAAAATTAAATGATGTAACCTATGATGGCTATTGAAGGTAATTAACATGGAATTTTTTTTTCCCTTTTAAAAAGTAAATACATAAATACAAGACAGTGAAATTTCAGTATTACGCGGCATCTTACTTCATCAGATCGCTTAAGACATTTAACATTTCCCGGCCTAACTGGTTGGCAACATTGCCAAAAAATAATAGCACGATATACTTCACTCGGCTTTACATGCGCCCTAGACTCACGTTATACTTGAAAACATGATTTACATGATTTTCATTATTATTCCTTATTAAAATGAACTGGAATGATGATTTTTGTGTTGGTTTTCAATGGGCAAAGTTAATATCTTGAGAGAAGTAATTTTTTCTGAGGATGTTGCACATGAATATTTAAAAATTAAATTTATTTAAGTCAGAAAAATGGAGGGTGTTATACTTAAATAAAAACGTTATTGCTTTCAATGGTGTACGTCCCAATATCAATGTTGCTGTAGACATAGGCATTAAAAATTAAATAACTTAATTGTTTTTATATTATTTACTTTACCTCAAGGAATGGTTAATTATGTGCCATTTTCCTAATAAGACTAACACTGTTCATAAATAAAAAGACTTGTTAACAAATAGATAATGCGCTTGTTACCACGTGCAAGTTAACGTTTTGTGACTGCGCAAATTCTAATCGTAATGCTTGTGATAAATAATATATTGAACCTACAAGTTGGCGTATTCATAATAATGATAATCTATAACTATTTTCAAATGTTATCGCACTGCAATAATAGCTACTGTTATTTCAACAATGTTTTAGTCACAATCAAGAACTCCTTAATTCACGTAGACTACATTAAATGCAACGTTTTATTTGACATTACAGCAATACTATACACACCACACACACACCACACACACACCACACACACACACACCACACACACACACCACACACACACACACCACACACACCACACACACACACACCACACACACACACACACACCACACACACCACACACACACCACAACACACACCACAACACACACCACAACACACACCACAACACACACCACAACACACACCACAACACACACCACAACACACACCACAACACACACCACAACACACACCACAACACACACCACAACACACACCACAACACACACCACAACACACACCACAACACACACCACAACACACACCACAACACACACCACAACACACACCACAACACACACCACAACACACACCACAACACACACCACAACACACACCACAACACACACCACAACACACACCACAACACACACCACAACACACACCACAACACACACCACAACACACACCACAACACACACCACAACACACACCACAACACACACCACAACACACACCACAACACACACCACAACACACACCACAACACACACCACAACACACACCACAACACACACCACAACACACACCACAACACACACCACAACACACACCACAACACACACCACAACACACACCACAACACACACCACAACACACACCACAACACACACCACAACACACACCACAACACACACCACACACACCTGGGCAGCGGTTCACCTCACCATTCACGTAAAAGTTTGCCTCATCAGAGAACATCACTGTGGACAAGAAGTCTTTGTCCTGCTCCAGTTTTTCCAGAAACCAATTGCACATTTCCACACGTCGGTCTGGATCATCTTCCAACATGTGGTGCAACAATTGCAACTTGTAAGGGTGGAAGTTGTGCTTTTTCAGGATTCGCTGAACGGTTGACTGAGGAACACCCAATTCCAAGCTGTTTCGTCGAATGGATTTCTTGGGACTTGCTACAACCCTCGCCAAAAATGTTTCCTGCACCTCTCTTGAAGTGCTTGGTCGTCCAGATCTGGTTGTATCAGCCACACTTTATGTTTTCTTGAATTTTTCAAGCAGGCGGCTAACAGTGCTTTGCGACACTGGCTGTCGTTCTGGGTACATCTCATTGAAATGTGTTGCCACGTCTCTCTGGGAGTATCCCTCTCTTCCACAGAGCAGGATAATCGCAACACGCTCTTCCTTAGTCAGCATGGTTCACCTGCAAGATGAAAAAAACCACTTGCAGTTTAATTGCCTATGATGCGATACTTTTGGGACATCCTGTATATTAAACTTACCTTTTAACGTGTCGATATACTCGGTGAAACACCATGTGGTCAGCAAATAATGGACCTCCGCATCAGCCATTCTTACAGTTCGCAGAACACTCGCAGTAAGAGAAAGATGAATTCGTGTTCTGTGCGAGGTAAACCCTCCTCCCTCCCCTATCTTCGCCAAGTAGGCTCTCACCGCCCCTACCGAACACGTGACACGCAAGAAGAATGTATCTTGCAGCCCTGCTACACACTGCTGCTATTTTTTGACAGTTTGGTTACCGTGGATCGTACAACCTTCTGGTAACCTCCCAAGTATTTCAGGGTTGTCACCGCCTTTACTACTCTACCTTGATAGCGTATTACTGGCGCAGACATGCCAACAATTACGATTCAATTGTAATCGCTACGAATTACCTCATTTTATTACGCATTTACGATTGCAATCATAAAAATTAAGATTTTATCGCA